>NC_079221.1:57543692-57836192 GCF_029633865.1 Lampris incognitus
CAAACGGTTCCTGTGCACCACTCTGGTGTGCCCCTCTGCATCCTGAATCTTGTAGACGTGGATATTGGGGTTGACACCGACAACCGTGTACACTCCGTTCTCCCATTTGTCAGCCAACTTTCTCTTCCCTCGCTCACTCTGGTTCGCAACCAAAACACGATCCCCGACAGACAGGACAGTGCCCTTGGCATGTCTGTTGTACTGTCGCGCCTGATGCTGCTGCTCAGCCGTGGAGTGCTTCTGAGCGATCTCCATTGCACTCCTTAGACAGGAAAGCAGAGACTGAGCATAAGAGTCATAGTCAACAACGTGAGGGTCATGCAAAACCTGCCTGAACATAACATCCACCGGCAGTCTTGGGACACGCCCATACATCAGGAAGAAAGGTGCATAACCCGTGGTCTCGTGAACAGTGGCATTGTACGCGAGCGTGAGAGAATGGATCTGCTGAGGCCACTGTTGCTTCTGCTGAAGCGGAAGGGAACGGAGCATATTCCCCATCGTGCGATTAAACCGCTCTGTCCCGCCATTACCCATAGGATGGTAGGCCGTCGTGTGGGACTTCGCTACACCCGCCAACTTGAGAAGCTCTGCAATCAGGTTACTCTCAAAGTTTGTGCCCTGGTCAGAATGTATTCTCTCCGGAAACCCGTAAACACAGAATACATGATCCCAGAGTTTCTTGGCGACCTGCTTCGCTGTCTGATTGGTGCAGGGGAACGCGTGAGCAAGCTTAGTGAAGTGGTCAGTAACCACTAGGACATCGACCGACCGCTGCTTACTGTCCTCAGCGGACCAGAAATCCATACACACAAGCTGCATCGGTGCGGAAGTTTTAATGCTCTCCAGGGGCGCGCAAGCAGCTGGCTCTGGGGTCTTCCCAAACACACATCTCCGACAGCATCTGACATATGCTCTGATATCCCTCTCCATGTCAGGCCAATAAAAACGCTGCCTTGCAAGAGAGAGAGTACGGTCCTGGCCCTGATGACCAGCGTGATCGTGGATGCCAGACAGTGCCTTGTCTTTCAGACTCAGAGGTAAAACATACTGAGACCTCCTCTGCTTGGACACTCGGTCCTTTGTCACCCTGTACAAGACACCATCATTGACTTCCAACTTCTCCCACTGTTTCAACAGCCTGAGGACCTTCTGGTCAGCACCATGCCTCTCACGTCTCGATGGCCGCTTCCGAACAGCGACAAAGGGCAACACCTTGGAGATGCAGGGGTCCTGCTCCTGACTCAACCTGAGCTCCTCGGTGGATAACATTGACAGTGTATCCTGACCACCCGACAGATGCTGAACGTGCTGGACAGAACTGAGTGCTGTGAATACTGATGCATCAGGCCAGTCACATTTGGCTTGACAAAAAGCCCCGACCTCAGCTGCATCACAAGCAAACCCAGATCGCGCACTACTCACTGTTTGGGACTGGCAACCGAGTCTGAAAACATCCTGCACAGAGTCCCCCTCAACCCCGTCGGCTTCCTGAACAAGGGCCGGGTAGGGCTCCCTAAGTAGCCTCTGACTGACGGGCTTGGAAAAAGGGTCGCGACTCAAGGCATCCGCCACCACGTTTTTCTTCCCTGGCAGGTGTTTGAGATCGAAAGTGTAAGACGCCAACGTAGACACCCAGCGGATCTCACACGCGTCAAGCTTCGGCTTCGTTAGGAGATAAGTCAGCGGATTATTATCTGTCCAAACGGTGAAGCTTTGACCCTTCAGCCAGTGGCTGAACTTTTCACAAACACTCCACTTCAGCGCCATGAACTCCAGTCTATGAGCTGGATACTTCCGCTGTGAGGCACTGAGGGACTTGCTTGCAAAACCAACAGGTCTGGCCTTGGACTCTCCTCGGGGCACTTGAGACAGCACCGCGCCGAGTCCGTCCAAAGACGCATCGACCGACAAAATGAAAGGCACCTCAAAGTCTGGATGGGCAAGCACCACACACTCCAGTAACATAGTCTTCAACAGATCAAATGCTTCCCCACATTCCACCGTCCAGTCTGCGGAGGTAAGCTTACGGAAGCTGCCATGGGGCTTCTCATCCTTAGCTGACCTCCCCCTCCTCTTTTGTCCAGCTGTAAGGGCGAACAGGGGCTTAGCCACGGAGGAGCAGTTCGGGAGGAAATGCTGGTAGTAAAATACCATACCAAGGAAAGATTTGATCCTACGAACAGAAGGCGTGCACCCATCACCTTCCATGAGATCCTGCACTGTCATGTTGGAGATTACCTCTACTTTGGAGGGATCGACAGACACACCTCCGCCATCAACCACGCGGCCCAAAAACCGCACCCGCTTCTGCAGCAGATGACACTTCTTCGGAGCCAGTTTCAAGTTGTTCTCCCTCAACCTCTGAAACACAGTGCGGAGCCTCGACAGAGCCTCAACCTCTGACGGCGCGAAGACAAGAAGATCATCAAGATAGCACAAAAGCTTCGTGAAGTTCAGATCCCCAAAGATCCCAATCATCATTCTCATGAAGGCTGCAGGGCTATTACAAAGGCCCTGTGGCATGCGATTGTATTCATGCAACCCAAGGGGAGTCGTGAAAGCAGTGTACTTCTTGTCATCTTCATGCATTGGGATGTTGAAGAAGCCAGAGGTGAGGTCCATCGTACTAAAGAGGCAGTTACCACCCAGCGCGGCAAGACAGTCCGACTGGTGTGGCAAGGGATGAGCGTCTTTCAAGGTCCGAGCATTCAGCCATCTGAAATCAGTGCAGATCCGAAGCCCGCCATCCTTCTTCCATACCATAACCAGCGGTGAAGCGTATGCGCACGAGGACTTCCGGATAATCCCTTTCTCCTCCATATCAGTGAGAACCTGTCTCAACTTCTGATAGTGGGCTGGGGGAACCCTCCTGTAGGGCAAGCGAAAGGGGCGCTCATCCACCAGATGGATGCGACGTGTATATCCTGTGACCTCGCCACAGTCCAGAGAGTCCCTGGAGAAGATGTCATGGTACTCGGTGAGCAGCTGAGTGAGCTGGGACTTGCATGCCTCACTAACCTGACAGGAGCTGAGGTCAATGTCACTGAGTCCGAGCTCAGACAAACTCCTAGCCGGCTGGACAGGGGGACAGGCACTATCTGTGGCGTTGGACTCATGCCTCCCTGCAACTGATTGCAGTCCCTGGAAAACATTAAAGTCCTCAATCGCCAAGCATGGAAACACATCAGCCAACTTGCAGTTCCTTTTCAGTGTGATGGCTTTGTCAGATGGATTGACAACAGTCATGGGTACCCACCTATCACCCCAGAGCGGTGTGACAAGTCGACCTACGAGGACACTGCGTGGCATGGCCTTGGAGTCTGTCGGCTCCACAACAACAGTGCTTCCAGCTGACATAGGCACCTTAGCAGGAAGTCTGCCCCAGACTTAAGTGCTCGTGCCTCGGTAAGAGTGTCACGGCCTGGGTGAGCTTAACAGTACCTATCTTCTCAGGAACTGCACCACCCCTTCAGCGCTCTACATTCGTGAACATGGACAAGAACTGTTCAACGTCAGGACTAGACGGATGTTCCTGTCTGGACGCGATGTCCCAGTACTCAGTACCACTCTTGAGTACATGGGCCACATGTTTAATGACGTTTGTGCCGACTATCAGATCATCATGCTGACCGGGCACGACCAGAGTGGGTATGACAAAGGAAATACCATAAAGCTGTGTGTTGAGGTCATAAAAACCATCAGGCCTAGTCTCCAGACCACCGCAGCCAATCAAGACAATGTTCTCTTCAGGCTGCTGCTTCTCAGGTAAAACACCCCCAGAGCGGAGCTTCTCTACTGCATTTTCACTGATACTGCATGACATAGAGCCAGTATCCAACATGCCATTAAGCTGCACACTCTGGCTGATAAGAACAGGAGCATAGAACAAGTCACTGAAAGCCTGAATCCTCTGTGTCGCCTGAATGACCATACGCGAACCCTGAGGTGCTTTGGCACACTTGTCTTCATACAAGTGAGCCAGGTCGGAGACATCAGTGAGGGATACATCTACATTACCCACACCATCCCTCTCTAGGTGTGGGTTTAGTAGTTTAACGGACGAGACTGATGACCAGCTCTTCCACCAGGCTGAGAACGGAGCTGGTTGGGCGGCTGAGGGTGAGGACAGTCCCTCTTCCAATGACCAGGAGACAAACAGTTTATACATCGGTTCTCCCGGCTGCAGTGGGAAAATGTGGAGTGATCCGGAGACTTACAAACCCTGCACAACCGCTGCGGTGCGTCTGGCACCTGCCCTGCGGCGTTAGCTGGCGGTTGAGTCAGCGTCGGTGTCCGGACTGCAGCGCTAACTGGAACCTGAGTCTGCATTGTGACCAAACGGTCTAACAAGCTCACCAAACTCCTCATATAGTCATCACCGCCAGAGACAGGTGCGGGAGACGGTGCGGGAGACGGTGTAGGAGACCTTGCACAAAATGGTATAGGAGATGACGCATGAGCCGGGACGGGAGATGGCACCACCGGCACGGTCGTGTTCAAGTCGGGAGCCATGTCGACTACAGGGACATGAACCTGTGAATGGAACCTATGCTCTACCGCGCCTGCTTCACGTTGTCCACCTGCAGCAACACGGGACTTCCTCTCCAGCATGTGCTCATCAAGCCTCTCCTGGATCTCGCTAGCAGACCATTTCCCTGCGGACTTGAACTTAAAAACATTGGCAAGAGACTGATCTGGACAGTGTTTGATAAACATCATGGTTACCTCGTGGCTTGGCTCTTCAATACTACGGCCCTGCCACTTCAAGCATTCGTCAGCCACCTCCACTGTCTTATTAAGCCTAATCCAATACTCCATAGCATCCTCACCTGGCTTGGGTAGCGTACTGTAAAAGTCCGCCAGGGGCATGCTCGAGTATGTGAGGTCACTAAAGTGTTGCTTCAGTACATCAAAAATAATGTGGGGGTTCGCTATGTGGTCGACAGATGTGTTGCGCAGCTTTATCCTCACCACGTCCCTTGCTTTCCCCATAAGCTTAGCTAGAATCTCATGTGACTGCTCACTAACTGGAATGGCTCGCTTCCTCAAATACAAAGTCATAAGGCTCTCCCACTCATGAACTGTAAACTTATCAGAGCTATCGCCCCTGAAAATAGGAGGCTCCCTAGCATCTGTCTGCATTACTACTCTAACACTAGGAGCTGTCTCCGAACGCTGTTCAGCAGACCTAGCACTGTCTGTGTGTGTGTTTCTAAGCATTTGTGTTTCCTGCAGCTTAGCAGTGATTGACTCTCCTATCTTCTCTGCTAACTGAGTAATGAGCGTGGCTAACTCACCCACTGGCTGCTCGCTGTTACCCAGCACAGCCCCTTCGCTGATACCTGGCCTGGCCCGTTCTACGTAGCGTGTGGAGGTGAACTGAGGAGTGCCAAATGTGGTCGGGTCTCTAGGTCCTGGTGCTCTGGTGTCTGGTTCCCCACCCTCTAAGAGCCGCCCGAAACTCCTACCTACACCTAGCCGTAAACCCCCACCCACATCTAACTGGTACCCCCTCTCCATAGCACACTGGCGATCCAAAAGATCCTGATCAGCAATGTTACCCCCACCTACGTACGAACCACCCTCTGCCATGTTCCTACCTCTAACACTCAGATAAAATAAAATAAAAAATAAAAAAAGTGAAAAGCTCAATTCATTTAAATAATTGAATCTAGAAAGCACTAAGACATTGAAACAATCACACACAATCAACAAATTCACCAATAGATTAATCACATATGCACATATCCAGTAGTTTAGATCAATAGATTATTCACACGAGTCCTTCAATCACATCAACATTAAGCTTTTTTCCTTTTTTTGTATGTTTTTCTTCCTTCAGTATATGCAAATGTCCTGTTCACAAGCCCAGTCCATGGTAACCACAGCTATGACTGTCCAGTGTCCACACAGCTCAACTCCAGTCCACTGTAACATGAGTGTACAGTCTGTAGAAATACCTGAGGACGTCTGGGGCTTGATGACGACAGCAGCCTCCCGTGGCGAGCAACTGATGTCACTCTCAGGATCCAGGAGGGTCACGGCACCAATGTAACGGGGGCAGTCCTATGCTGTTCTATGCTGGTCAGCCTGCTGCACGCCCGTCACTCTCATCATTAGCTCTGCGTTGTGTTCTAGTTGGGTGGGGTCCCAGGTGTTGTGGGGGGCCCTCAGTCTCTCATCATCATCATCATCATGATCAAGGAAGGAGGGGGGACACACAGGACTCTATTTGGCCCACCTTGCCATTTATTTTGGTTTCAAACCCTTCGACAAACGTCCAGTCCTCAGCGGGAGCGGTGTTTCTTACGGACGTGGGGGTCGAAGTTCAACCACTGCCGGACTTCACTCGTGTGCGTTAGAAGTAGAAACCGTCCACGGGACGCCGATGTAAGAAAGGATAAACAAGTATTTTATCCCACAGCTTGCAGTATCTTCTTACAGGGATACTCAAGGTTACGTTCTCCTCAACCAGCAAAACTGTCCTACGGTAAGAAACACGCGTGGCTCGGCTCGATCGCTGCTTGAGACTCCTCCCACAAAACAAAAATGGCCTCTCCCGCGTTCCGTCTTCCGTGTACCCACAAGACCTCTCTCTTAAAGCGACAGTACACGTATATGACGGTCGTTGTAAAACATACATAAAAGTAAATAATGACATAAAATAAAATGTAGTAAACACAAATAACAGCACACAGACAGGATTTGGTGATATTTCATACTCAAACAAAATAAAATAAAAACATTAATTTTAACCTGGTTACATTGGCCTGTCTCCCAGCTCAGCCGACAAGCTGCCACGTATTGGCGCAACACAATCTGGTCCATGGGTCAGAGTACACATCAGGAAGGCCCACACGGCAGACTCGAGAAATACTCCTTACTTTTATCACATTCTGTCTATCCTGCAGAGTGCTAGAGTGCTAGAGGCGTGCACTTCATATTCATCTCTCACATATCAGCCAGTGAGTGAGCCCCATCACCAATCCACTACTGGTATCATGAGCCTTCCTGGGTTGAGAACACCACAGGTAGTGACCGAAAGGGTGAGGTGGTGGATACAAGCGGCTGGAATGAGTTTCCTCCGTAGGGTGTCTGGCCTCAGCCTTAGAGGTAGGCTGAGGAGCTCCTCCGTAGGGTGTCTGGCCTCAGCCTTAGAGGTAGGCTGAGGAGCTCCTCCGTAGGGTGTCTGGCCTCAGCCTTAGAGGTAGGCTGAGGAGCTCGGACACCCTCCGTAGGGTGTCTGGCCTCAGCCTTAGAGGTAGGCTGAGGAGCTCCTCCGCAGGGTGTCTGGCCTCAGCCTTAGAGGTAGGCTGAGGAGCTCCTCCGTAGGGTGTCTGGCCTCAGCCTTAGAGGTAGGCTGAGGAGCTCCTCCGTAGGGTGTCTGGCCTCAGCCTTAGAGGTAGGCTGAGGAGCTCGGACACCCTCCATAGGGTGTCTGGCCTCAGCCTTAGAGGTAGGCTGAGGAGCTCCTCCGCAGGGTGTCTGGCCTCAGCCTTAGAGGTAGGCTGAGGAGCTCCTCCGTAGGGTGTCTGGCCTCAGCCTTAGAGGTAGGCTGAGGAGCTCCTCCGTAGGGTGTCTGGCCTCAGCCTTAGAGGTAGGCTGAGGAGCTCCTCCGTAGGGTGTCTGGCCTCAGCCTTAGAGGTAGGCTGAGGAGCTCGGACACCCTCCGTAGGGTGTCTGGCCTCAGCCTTAGAGGTAGGCTGAGGAGCTCCTCCGCAGGGTGTCTGGCCTCAGCCTTAGAGGTAGGCTGAGGAGCTCCTCCGTAGGGTGTCTGGCCTCAGCCTTAGAGGTAGGCTGAGGAGCTCGGACGTCCGGAGGGAGCTCGGAGTAGAGCCGCTGCTCCTTCGCGTCGAAAGGAGATGGTTCGGGCATCTGATTAGGATGCCTCCTGGGTGTAATAGCCATAGGTCAGGATATAATGGTATGGTCCTGTAACGGTCTAGTCCAGCACGACGCTAGGTGATGACGTCACCGACCTATCCTGGGGATTCAGGAAATGCACCAGACGGGAGGGGTTGTGTTTGGGTATGCATGGCAGACCACAGTAAACACGGAACATCAAACGTTATTTAATGCGTGGACATTGCTTCATTCGGGACACTGTAGAGTGGCCGTTAGGAGGCAACCCTTTTAAATATTACACTGGGCACCTTCCTTTGGAGGTTTACCGGGCACGGCCAACTGGGAGGAGACCCCGGGGTAGAGCCAGAACTCGCTGGAGGGACTACACGTCCACTCTGGCCTGTGAACACCTTGGGATCCGCTAGGAGGAGCTGCAGGGCGTTGCTGGGGAGAGGGACGTCTGGAGTGCCCTACTTAGCTTGCTGCCACCGCGACCCCACCCCGCTGAAGATGAATGAATAAATGCACACGGCGCATGTAAATCAAGCGCCTGCGCGGATCGCAGCAGCAGATCGAGACCTTAATGAGCTCAGCAGAGATGCGACTCAGACCCGTTAGACAAGGACCAACGTGTCTACTTATCCATGCATGTTACACAACCCCCCTCCTTCGGGAAGATATCAGCTCCCTCACGGACGCGCTTCCGATGACGTCACGGTCTCACCATCCCAATTCTGACACCAATGTAGCGAGTTCAGGGGGCAACCACAGGAACCGCCGCGGCCGAGACGCGAACCCGTATCGCCCGCACCGCGGGAGACTTCGCTGACCGCTCGACTAAAGGGTCCGACCCCTCAGCCAGCGGCCAACGCGTCTACTTATCCATGCTCGTTACAATACTGTTTTTAAACAATTTAAACTTCAGAGAGGCATGGTCCAACTTGAATAGCAAAATTGAGAAAGTTAAAATATTACCTGAAAAACAACACGGAAAACACATATTGCTAATCTAACACACGTAACAAGGCCTGTGACACGTGACATGTAAACAAAGAACTGCAAATAAACATTGAAACAGCCCCAAACAACGACCGGGACTTAAAAACTACTGGAACGGTGTTTAAACTCTGTATTCTGTCAAGATAAACACCCAGTTGAGATATTAATGCATTGCATATGTTAGTGTGTCTGTTAAGAAACTAACTGACACCAAAATTAACATTTTAACAACTTTAATACTGTTTGTAAACAATTTAAAATGGCCGCTGTCCAATGCCTGTAAACCCTGCAGCGCCTCGGCGGTAGTCACGGTGCGTCTGTAAGCAGACATGTTGGACATCTTCACACGTCAAGTTTAGACTATTTCTCTGCACTGGGGGGCGCTGGTGTGTTTCTCTGCACTGGAGGGCGCCGGTGTGTTTCTCTGCACTAGAGGGCGCTGCTGTGTTTCTCTGCACTGGAGGGCGCCGGTGTGTTTCTCTGCACTGGAGGGCGCTGGTGTGTTTCTCTGCACTGGAGGGCGCTGGTGTGTTTCTCTGCACTGGAGGGCGCCGGTGTGTTTCTCTGCACTGGAGGGCGCCAGTGTGTTTCTCTGCACTGGAGGGCGCTGCTGTGTTTCTCTGCACTGGAGGGCGCTAGTGTGTTTCTCTGCACTGGAGGGCGCTGGTGTGTTTCTCTGCACTGGAGGGCGCTGCTGTGTTTCTCTGCACTGGAGGGCGCTGGTGTGTTTCTCTGCACTGGAGGGCGCTGCTGTGTTTCTCTGCACTGGAGGGCGCTGGTGTGTTTCTCTGCACTGGAGGGCGCTGCTGTGTTTCTCTGCACTGGAGGGCGCTGGTGTGTTTCTCTGCACTGGAGGGCGCTGGTGTGTTTCTCTGCACTGGAGGGCGCTGCTGTGTTTCTCTGCACTGGAGGGCGCTAGTGTGTTTCTCTGCACTGGAGTGCGCTGGTGTGTTTCTCTGCACTGGAGGGCGCTGGTGTGTTTCTCTGCACTGGAGGGCGCTGCTGTGTTTCTCTGCACTGGAGGGCGCTAGTGTGTTTCTCTGCACTGGAGTGCGCTGGTGTGTTTCTCTGCACTGGAGGGCGCTGGTGTGTTTCTCTGCACTGGAGGGCGCCGGTGTGTTTCTCTGCACTGGAGGGCGCTAGTGTGTTTCTCTGCACTGGAGGGCGCTGGTGTGTTTCTCTGCACTGGAGGGCGCTAGTGGGTTTCTCTGCACTGGAGGGCGCTGGTGTGTTTCTCTGCACTGGAGGGCGCTAGTGTGTTTCTCTGCACTGGAGGGCGCTGGTGTGTTTCTCTGCACTGGAGGGCGCTGGTGTGTTTCTCTGCACTGGAGGGCGCTGCTGTGTTTCTCTGCACTGGAGGGCGCTGCTGTGTTTCTCTGCACTGGAGGGCGCTGGTGTGTTTCTCTGCACTGGAGGGCGCTGCTGTGTTTCTCTGCACTGGAGGGCGCTAGTGTGTTTCTCTGCACTGGAGGGCGCTGCTGTGTTTCTCTGCACTGGAGGGCGCTAGTGTGTTTCTCTGCACTGGAGGGCGCTGGTGTGTTTCTCTGCACTAGAGGGCGCTGGTGTGTTTCTCTGCACTGGAGGGCGCTGCTGTGTTTCTCTGCACTGGAGGGCGCTGCTGTGTTTCTCTGCACTGGAGGGCGCTGCTGTGTTTCTCTGCACTGGAGGGCGCTAGTGTGTTTCTCTGCACTGGAGGGCGCTAGTGTGTTTCTAGGACAGAGCGACGATCTTCACACAGGAAATGACGCAACAACACACGTCATAAATACTGACACGACGCACACCATCACGCGCAAGTTACGAGACGGTCGTGCTGACCTCAGCTCATGGTGGTTTTAGGAAGATCTCGTCACAACTGTTTTGTGCGAATGATGTAAAACTCATTTTAAGTGCAGATATGTGCAGGTTTAGGAGCATTGGGGGAGCGGCAGGTGTGTGTTTCCCCCCCACGACCTTATTAAACTGAACATTCAAACCGGCCATATGACCGCCTGCTCGTTCTGGTGCCGCTTTGGGTCAGTGACCGTCTCTCTGCTCAGTGTCGGGCAGTGACTGTACAATAGCTGGGCTGCAATGACGCTGGCCTGTGAAACGAGATTATGGACCAATGAAGTGTGAGATTATTCATTCAAAGTGACATCACATTCATGCAGAGTAACGGACACAAGGAGTCACAACACAGACAGCTGATGTGCTGATCATCATGCTTTATTAAATCAATAATGGGTATAACTCAAGGAGGTTGCCAAAAATAGTTAAGGCTACAATTCTAATGTCAATCAAACGAAAGCTCGGGGCAGAGCGCTCTAACCCGCCGGTTTCCTGGATGTAACACAGCCGGATGGTGTGGCTGTGGTCCTTCTGCTTAGCGCTGCCTTACTGACTCAGAGGTGGATAACTAAAGCTAACACACAAGCACACTGCAGACCTCCAAGAGACGGCTCTGCTTCTGCAAACGAGCACAGCGTGGACCCTGATGCTAGTGGCCAGGTGATGGTACGGAGAGCCCGTAGCTGGGCTCATTTGCCAGAAACAGAGCAAAACAAAACACTTGTGCTCAGGGAGTGCAGGCCGCTCGCACTGTGAGCATGTCATTAAACTTGTGGTATGACATAGTCAGTCTGAACACAAGGCCAGTTCCTGCTGCTTAACATGAGGGTAAAGTAAACAGCAGTCAGGGTCTTATGCCCATGTTACAATTCATAGGATATTGTAATGGCACTGGTTGTACTTACTTGCAGTGCATTAAAATGTCTCTTTCATTTGGTAAACGTCAACAGGGAGCCTCTCTACCTGCTGAGGCAATCTTAAGACTTCAACTTCTTGTTGAGGCACAGTGTTTTAGTTTCTAAGTTCTCCAGGGTATTCGTTTCAAGTGAAACTTTCTCCTTTCAAACATTCAGTTTCATTTTGTTTCAGTTAATATTGTCATAAATAACAATGCATACATTCTTTCATAACCGTTAAATTCGGCTATATACATTATGTACATGTCACAGAAAAGTGGTTCAAAATTCCTAAATCATAATTATCCAATATGGCACATTTTATAACAACTTTAGACTTTAGTCTAGTTTGGCATAAATTAATGTCAAGTTTGGTATAAAAATAGTTCATATTTACAAGAACAGAAATCCAGGTCTTCATCAAGTAAAGATTATTTTTGCTAATTCAATAAATAAGAAGGTAAAGGAAAAAGGGACATGGGAAGGGTAGAGATTTGAGGACTATACGGTTTGTTTGTTTTTTTAGACTGATCGAATGCTGATGTGGACAGTTGCCGTGTCTGATCCCATCTCGTTGGACAGTTTGAGAGTGTAGATTCCAGCATCTTCCTCTCTCACCCCAGTAATGATGAGAGTGGTTAGGTCCTCTGTGGTCTCAATGTGGAAGTGTCCGCCAGGCGTCACTTCGATGGCTCTACCGGCATGGGACCACTCAATGTGTTTGGCGTCACCAGAAAAGGCACAGGCCACAGTCAGGACTTTCCCCGGCTCAATGCTGATGTCCTCTGGCAAGGCCTCAATTCTGGGTGCAGAACCTACAAATATAATGGAAGGATAAATGTTAAGGAATGAGTTGGAGAATATAAGTTGAATTCATAAACACACCAAGCGCCGCAATTACATTTTATTTGTATACAACTCTATCCTTGCTGCAAAATATATGTTTTGCTAAATGTCCCAAAAAGTTGAATCGGTTCATCTGGACACAACGTTTAATGGCAGAAACGTTTCATCACTCATCGAAGTGACTTTGTCCGTCTCAATTGACTGCAGGTATCCTCCAACATATGAACAGCACAGTGAAATAATGACCGAAACCAATGATCGATTTCCTATGCAAATTGCCATGGCCATTAACTAGAGTTAAAATGGCCATGTGTACTGTTCACAGAGGGTTGGGGAATAGTTGCAAACACAGCATTTTAAGATGGTGACAGATGTACTCTTAGACCCCCTAAGTTCAGGGATGGTCGTTCCCTCTTCACATAGATGGCCTTTTTGACTCCCCGTTCAAACCAGCGTTCCTCCCTATCAAGGATGGTCACATCCTCATCATTGAAAGAGTGGCCACTGGCCTGTAGATGGTGTAGACTGTGGAGTCCTGGCCTGATGAGGTAGCCCTCTGTGTTGTCCCATCCTCTTTGCCTTTTGCTAAATGTTTTAAAGTGTCTACCCGTGTCCTCGGTATTTCTTTAAATACCTTATTCACTGAAGATTTGATTTTGCTGCGATAACTTTCCAAGAATTATTTTCTCACACACCACAGCAGTTCCCCCAAATAGAAAAACCTTATTTTCACTGTTGTCAATCACAGTTGAATCTCATAGTCAACTGATTATTGTTTGATGTGTCAGACCAGCAGCTCTAAACATATCTAAATAATGGTCATAACCTTTAGCCTCATAGCTCCTCTGGCTGTGACGACACAGTATAGTAAGTTAGTATTAGACTGCTCCTATCTAATGTGTCTTACCAATAGCTCTGAACGAGGAGCCCTCGATGCGAGAGGTCATCTCAGCGAGACTACTGGAACTCCTGGCATAGGTTTCAGATGCCAAGGAGGACATGCTGGACATAGACATGGTCTCAAACTTCATCTCAGCTGCCATACTGCTGAAGGAGCTGGACTCCATCATGGATGACATCATGGCCTGCTGAGAGGAGAAGGAAGAGGAAGTCTCCTCTTTCGTGTGGATTTCTTTCTTCATCATCATAGACGACGCTTCCTTATGGCTCGTCTTAATAGATTCTGGAGAGGAACACATGGAGAGCTTAGAGATACGATCCTTCAGAATGATGGCTCAAAGTACTGAATGCACTCTCAGAATATCAAAATATTTATAGTGTAAGACTGAGACACAGCTATTTAAAAAACTATTTTCTATTTAAAGCTTTACATAGAAGTGTTTCGGCTGTATCTTTTCAGCAGGGTCTTACCTGTAAGTGCCAGTTGCTGTTCATGGTGAGCTGTGACCTTCATACGGATAGACTGGAATACCTGCCCAGTAAAGGAGAAGGACGACTTGGAGGTGCCTCCTTCTGCTATCATCTCACAGGTGTACTCTCCCTGGTCTCTGTCTGCCAGGTCATGGATGAGCAGACTGCAGCAGCCCTCAGAATAATGCATTTCAAAGTGGCTGCTCTGGGACAGCCTCCTTCCATTAATGTACCAAACCACTTCCTTCACGCTGCTCTCGCAGGCACATGACATTTTCACAGAGGACTCACAGGCCTCAGCTGTCAGCTGTCTCAAAACCTTGGGAGGTTTGGGTGTTGGGGATTTGACAGTAGGTGGAGACATCACCCTTTTGGGAGACATAATGGGAGGAGGGGACTTCATCCGAGGGGGAGACTTCATTCCCTCTGGTTCAGGGGACTTCAAGACCCTAGGTGACTTAATTCCAGATGGTTCTGGGGACTTGATGCCTTTTAGTGATTTTATTCCAGCAGGCTCTGGTGATTTAAGTCCTTTTGGTGATTTTATTCCTGCAGGTTCTGGGGATTTAAGTCTTCCTGGAGATTTTATTCCTGCAGGTTCTGGTGATTTGATTCCTCGTGGTGACTTAATTCCCCCAACCTCTGGGGACTTGACTCTCTCTGGAGACTTGATAGGTGGAGGTGACTTGACTCTGGGAGGAGAGGCAATAGGTTCAGGAGACTTGATACGCCTAGGTGACTTGATTCCTTCCGGCTCAGGTGACTTTACACTAGGATGATGTGACTTCATACTTGATGTTGGAGATGTTATTGATGGTTCAGGAGATTTCACACTTGGGGTGGGAGAAGTCACAGAGGGTGCAGGTGATGTAACTGAAGGCTCAGGTGACTTCACACTAGGGACAGGAGAGGTCACAGAGGGTGCAGGGGAAGTTATTGAAGGCTCAGGTGACTTCACACTAGGTGTGGGTGACTTGACAGATGGTTCTGGGGACTTGACCCCTTTGACCTCCTCTTTGTGAGCAGGTCTGTGGATGGTGAGGGTGAAGTGAGCCTCCTGTCGGCCATCGGAGTTCTCAACCACCAGCAGGTAGTTGCCCTCATCAGAAGCCTTAACAGCAGAGATCTCGAGGTTGGACTTGTACTGTGTGGTGGTGACCTGGACATGATGGGAAGAGACAATGGTTCTGCTCTCATGCATCCATGTCACACTGGGCGCAGGCTGCCCATCAATGTCACAGGAGAAGCGGGCCATCTCTCCCTCAGCCACTGTCACAGACTGGGGCTTGGTGAGGATCCTGGCTGGTAAAGAAGGCTTCACCTTATGGACTGAGACCTCTTCAGCAGCAGAAGACTTTAGTTTGTCCTCAGATGAAGTGTGTTTTTCAGTCAAAGAAAACTTCTCAGAAGAGGCAGAGGAATAGGAGGCTGATGAAAGGTATTCAGTGGAGGCATGTCTGATGTATGAATCATATCTCTCTGCAGAGGAGCATCTTTCAGAGGAGGCTGTATATCTCTCACGTGTAACCACCTCTTGTTTCTCAGTCAGCTTGGACTTGCTCTCCTCCACTTCAAAGTGGGTCTTGGAGGCATATCCAGCCTTGAAGTGAGTGGTGTGGTAGTGGTCCACTTTGGTCATTTCAGGGACATATGCCTTTGCAGCTTCCTCATCTTTGCGGCGAGATGAGAAGGTGGTGAACTCCCCTCCTGAGACATCTAGGGTACCATAGTCAGAGGCCTCTCCCTTGGAGTTGGAACAGACACAGCGGTAGGTGCCACTGTCCTCTGCCTGGCATTTTAAGATGGTGATAGACAAAACACCACTCATGTTGGTGAAGAAGTACTTCTCGCTGCTTTCAGAAATCTGAGTCCCATTGTGAAACCATGTTACCACAGCCTCTGGCTTGGCCTGGACATTCAGGGTGAACTTAGTGTCCTGGCCAACTGGCACGCGGTGAGACCGCATCCTAACAGTGATGCGTGGAGCATGATCCAAGCTGAAGGGAGTCTGACTCACCACCTGGTACTTCCTCTCTGACTTCAGAGCAGCCTTCCTGGCCTCGTAGCGGGACATGATGTCAAAACGAGCAGACCTCTCAAACCTTGAGGAGGAGCGAGAGGACCTCTCAATGGACCGGATGGGGCTGGGAGAGCGAGGACGAGTCCTCTCAGGAGTGGGGGACCTCCTCTCTATAGCTTCTCCCTCAACATCCACAAGAGGTCTAGTGCGTAGTGGTCTCATAAGCTCAGAAACAGGACGCATTAGTTCAATATATGTGGGAGACAGAGACCTCCTCCTCCTCATAAACTGAGAAAGAGTGCGCTTCTTTTTTGTCTCAGCAACCTCAACACTTTCCTGTCTGATGACCTGCCTCCTCCCTTCTTGTTCCACGACATGGCGTTCACGGCGGACTGGGCTGCCAGCAGGAGAAGCAGAGAAGCCTAGCTCTAGCTCATCTTCCAACATCATTTTCTCCTCCTCTGTTCTCCTCATAGCCAGGTAGTCATCCACAGGCACCATCAGCTCCTCGTCACTCAGGTCTCCCAGGGATCTTCTCCTGGATCTAAAGGAGGCCTCGGATTCAGGTGAAGGTGAGCGGCGGGCAGGTCTGACTGTCTCCAAGTCATCCAGAGTGAGTTTAGGGATACGCCACCGTGGTCTGTACTGGTCAGTGATTCTGGGGAGGGGCATGACATAAAACTGTTCCCACCTGGACAGGCGAATGCGTCTCTGCCTTTTCTGTACAATCCTCTCCATCCTCTCTGGAATCTCATACTGGTCTCTAAGCTTCTTGTACCACTTCATGTCAGACAGAGGTACAAACTGTTTGATGGTTTTATCCTCATCCAAAGCCCTGGGGTCATGAACCACAGGCTCTGGGATCTCATAGGGCATGAAGATCCTCCTATCCTCCTCCAGTTTCTTGGTTTCTGTCTTCACCTCTGTGATGTCAAACTCTCCCTCCACATTCTTTGTGCTGACTGCAGGCTTGTAGAGCTCTGCAGCAAATTTGAGGGCCTCCTGGGCAGTGGGATTGAGAGGAACTATCTCTGCTGTAGCAGCAATTTGCTGAGCCATCTTGTTAGTCTTATCAATCTGTTTCTGGACGTGCCTGTGTTTCTCTTCCTCACTCTTGTACTCTCTCCTGGTGTAGGTTAGGCGGTCCACCTTAAGGGTAGCCTGACAACTTGCAGAGCCAGCTGAGTTGGTTGCAGTGACTTTATACACACCAGAGTCCTCCAGCAGTGTCTCTCTTATATGCAGAACATGATAATCAATGTCTTCTTGCACCACTGCAACCTTGGGGCCAAACTGCAGTGGCTTGTTGTCCTTCTCCCATTTCAGTGAAGGAGTGGGGATTCCTGAAACTCTGAGGTCAAAACGGACACTGTATCCTTCTACACACTCAACATTAGCCAGCAGGCGCTTAAACATGGGTCTCATGGTCTCCTCCACTACAGGATGAGGGGTCACAGTGAGGCGAGCTTTGCAGCTGTCCTCTCCATACTTGTTGTGAGCCATGACAGTGTACTCAGCATCGTCGTCCATGTCCAGATTGTGGATCATCAGCTGGTACAGACCCTTGTCACTGGTGAAGGTGTACTTGTTGTCATCATCACCTGGTTTAATTCTCTGTCCATTCTTTAGCCATGCCACATGAGGTTCAGGATGCACAGTGATGGTAACACCAAAGCGCACGTCCTCTCCGATATAGGCGCTGCGATTGTAGAGAGGTAGAGTAAACTCTGGTGGCCTCTGCATCAGCTTAAACTTGTCAACCTTCCTCCTCATTTTCTTTGCAGTGCGGCTTATATAGTGCTCCCTAATGCTCCTCACTGTCTCCACAAAGAGCTCTGCATAGGCACTATCCTCTCCATCATCACTCACCACCTTGCATCTATACACACCATCATCACTGTCTTCAATGTCCTTCACATAGATGCTGGCAAAACCATTACTGTAGGTGATCTCATACTTGGGGCTTGGATGTAACTGCCGATTGCCAAAGAACCATGAAACTTGTGTGCTCATGTCATAGCTGGAAATGGTGCAAGTGAAGCGAACATGTCCACCCTCCTCAGCAAATCCATGCATGACTGGACCAGCACGCAGACCATGATACTCGGTTCCGATCTTCACTTTGCCTATGGCCAGTCCTCTCTGGTTCTTAAAGGCCCCGCCATAGGCCACACGAGCTGCTGATACAATTGTGTCAGTCCTCTTCACTAGCGTCTGGTAGTACCTTCTGTGTCTCAGTGTTTTGATGATCTTGTTGCTGATGTTCTCAATCTTCATCTTCAGCCATGGGTGCTCTAGAGCTTCGTGGGCTGTCATACGTAGCTTTCTGTCCTTGGTCAGAAGTCTGTCCACAAAGTCCATAGCCTCCAAGCTGATGTCTTTGAAAGCCTCACTTTCAAATACATACTCGCAGTTGGATATGTTCTCAATCATCTTAGTTGTGGACTCTGCAGCAAAAGGATTGAGACCGCTGAGCAAGACATAGGCCATCACACCAACAGACCACATGTCAGTTGCTATGGTGACCAAGTCATGGCGATGGACCTCAGGGGCACAGTACTCTGGAGCTGAGAACATCAGTCTGATGTTTTCTCCTGGCACCAGCAGCCTGGCTTGGCCCATCTCAATGATCTTCAAGACATTGCTTCTCCTTGTGGTGTAGACAATGTTGTCAGGACGAATATCAAAGTGGCCAAAGTTGTGGCTATGCATGAACTTAAGCACAGAGCAGACTTGTCTCAGGTAGATGACAATCTCCTGTTCAGTGAGCTCAAAGTTTCCAGTGCCAAGGCGTTCAAAAATATCAACGCCAGAAATAAACTCAAATATCAGGACAATCTCTTCCATACTCTCAAAGTACTCATGAAGGTAGATGATATTCTTGTGTCTGGCCAGGTTGAGGGCCTCAATCTCCCTGAGGACAAGTTCCCGGTCAGTTCCTTTGACCTTGATGAACTTGGCCATGAAGGTCTTCTTGGTTGCAATCTCCACACAGCGATGGACCACTCCAAACTGGCAACGAGCCAGTTCCTCAGAGATGACGTATTTAGAAGTTAGCTCCTTCACCTTATAGAATGGAGCCTCCTCCTTGGTAATCTCTCTGGTCTCATCCACTTCCTCATCATAGTTTCTGATCACAGATGTATCCTCCTTAGTGGTGAGAGGCTCTGTAGGACCAGAAGGAGCACTCAGTCCAAACTGGTTCTCCGCAATGACACGGAACTGGTACTTGGTCTTTCCAAAAACATTGATAATAGTGAAGCTGCAGTTGTTGGTCTGGCCAGCTCGGATCCATCGGTCAGCAGTAGTGGGACACTTCTCCACGATGTAACTGATGATGGGGCTTCCACCATCATTAGCGGGAGGCTCCCAAGTCAGAGTGATGGAGTCCCGGCTGATATCACTGACTTTGATTCCCTTAGGAGCCTCAGGTACATCAGCCACAGCCACCTCAATGGTCTGCTTGTCCATTCCAAACCTGTTCTTAGCTGTGATGCTGTAATAGCCAGTATCCTTACTCTGGACTCCTTTCTGGAAGACCAAGGAGGTGAAGGACCTGGTGGTGATGACCTGGTGATAAGGGGAGTTGGAGAGGATCTCCTGACCCTTCTGCCAGGTGATGGCTGGTTCAGGCTTGCCAGTGATGGGGATTTTAATGGTGATGATGTCACCACAGACAGCGTGGACTGCACCCATGCCTTGAAGCTCTTTGGGTAAGTGGATCTTTGCAGGAACTGGAAGTAATGATATAAGAAATGACAAACTTAGTTTAGTATTATTCAATATTTGCATGTTATTATTTGCAGAGTTGCTTTCTCTTCTCATACCAAAAGTTGTCTTTTATCTTCTCCAATTTGTCTTACCTTCCACCTCCAGTTTAACTGTAGTGGAGATGGATCCCTCAGAGTTGGTTGCTCTGACTTGGTAGACTGTAGCATCGTTTTCATCAGCAGCAGTGATGACCAGCTGGTAGTAGCCTCCCTTGAACTCCTGAGCCTTTATCTTGGTTCCATCAGCCAGGATCTCTTTTCCACTACGGTACCATTTCACCACAGGTTTGGGGTGTCCCACCACCTTGTTTTAAGAGTGATTAAAATGTTCATATTTTACTTCTCTGGCAGCTGTCAGTTCATGAACTCTAACTAAAAATGAAGAATTTTTAATTGCACTAATGTAAATGTCACTTCAGCAAAATAAAAAAAAAATTCAACATCAAGTGTTTGAAATTTGAAATAGTCTAACATAAGATTCAGCTGACATTTTACAGTTCATAAAAATGAAAGCAAATGAGATGTTGCAAGGGTAAATCACCTTGGTGACAAAGGTGGCGTTGGCGTGGTATTTGACGTTCATGTCCCTGATCTCCTCCCTGAATATGGGCGCACGAGGTGACTGCTCTGACTTGGGAATGATGGGCGCAGAGATTTCACTCCAGTCACTCTCTCCACCAATATTCTCACACTTGATGCGGAACTCATACTCGAAGCCCTCGATCAGGGACTTCACTTCGTAGGTGGTCTCCTGGATCTTCTTGGTGGTCACTGACATCCATTTGTTCTGTTTCTTCTCCCGTTTCTCCAGGTAATAGTTGCTGATTTTGGCGCCACCATCGCTGCTTGGAGGCTTCCAGCAGACAACACAGGAGTCGTTGGTAGAGCTGGTTATGAAGGGCTGCTGAGGAATGCCAGGTTTCTCTGAAAAACACAAACACACACAAGAATGTCTTTTAATATCGTAAATATTAGCAAAGATATAAAATCTCATCAAATTATCTTTATACTCCAAGCAACATACAAATAATCATGTGATAACAATCGCTAGAAAATGACATGGCATTAACTTTCTGTCCTACAACAAGTTTCTATAGAGTCATACTGACACTAGCAATGTTACCATAATGACAGTTTCTACAGAGTCATAATAACACTTTTAGTGTTACCATAGTGACAGTCTCTCTACTACTCACCGTATGCACTCTTGATGATGAGGACAGAAGGGATCTCCAGAGGCTCGCTGACTCCATATTGGTTCTGAGCAGAAACTCTGAAGTAGTAACCAGCGTTCTCTATCAGGTTGGGGATGCGGCAGTTGGTACCAGACACAGAGGAGGATACCAGGTGCCATTGCTCCCCCTCTTTGGCCTCACGCTTTTCCACAATGTAGTTGGTGATCATGGAGCCTCCGTCATCCTTTGGAGCCTTCCAGCTGATGATCACTGAGCTCTTGAGCAAGGCATCAACAACGATGGGTCCCTCAGGGATGCATGGCTTGTCTAAATAAACATTAGAAAGTGAGAGAATGTATGACAGGAACTTGCTTTAAAACTGTAATCAAATGTATTATGATTACGTATTATAGTGTAAATCTGTCTCTTTTAAAAGTGAGAGTAGTAATAATTTACCTTGGATTTCAACACGCAGCACAGTGTCAATGGTTCCATAGACATTACTGAGCTGTACCTTGTAGCGCCCAGCATTGGTCTTCCTCTGTACATTTCTCACCACCAGGTGAGTGTAACTCTCTGTGTTCTCAATAATCACATTCTCTGATGGGTTGAGAGGCTTCTTGCCATAGAACCACATGATCTGGGGGATGGGCCGTCCAATGTAAACAACGTGAAGCCTTAGGCTGGTTCCAGAGCCAGCGTAGTATTTCTCCTTCAGAGGGAATCCTGGGTGGAACTGAGGAGCAGCCTGGAGGCGGAGTTTACCGCTGGTCTCTATCTCTCCAGCCTCATTGATGGCTCTGCAGGTGTATAGGCCCTCGTCTTCCTGTTCATCTGTCAGAATGCTGAGGGAATGATTGCGGCCGTCTGAGCTCATCTTATACTTGCGGCTCTGGATCAGCTCCTTGCCATAACGGTACCATTTGATCTCAGGCAGTGGTCTGCCAATGATGCCACAGGTTAGCGTGCCAGACTCTCCAAGCTTAGTTGTGACATCCTGGACCTCTTCTTTTAGAGCTGGTGCCTCACCGACTACAGAAACATCATCAAAGTTTGAATTCAGCGTCAATAGTTAGTGAATATAAATTCCAGTCCTACTGGCATGATAGGTAAGTATAATATCGACACAAACTGGCAGATTTTGTACAGGTTAAAGCTGTTTTGAAGTGTAAAGAGTCATGGTCACTGGAATTATATAGTATGTTGAGATAAAACAATTTGTGCTTAAAAGAAATGACAAACCAACTCAAACAGTGATGTAAAGACTTTCTTTGACAGGGCTTAAATTCTGCATCATCTCACCGCTTAGCTTAGTCTTGATCCCCATGGGGGTCCTGCGAGGCCGGCTGAGTCCTGTCTCATTCTCAGCGAACACTCTAAACTCATACTCAGTAGCTTCCATCAGGCCGCCCATGGTGAACTGCCGGTCCTTGGAGCGATCCTTGTTACATTTTTTCCAGGCGCTTTCTCCGGCCTGTCTGAACTCTATCCAGTAACCTAGGATCTCCTTTCCACCGTCACACTCTGGTCTGAGCCAGTGGATTGTGATGCAGTCCTTAGTCACAGAGACGATGTCAATCTCTCCTGGCTGGCTGGGTTTGTCTAGAGGCAGAGAGAAGCAGAGATAACATTAGATTTATGGAGAAAACTGTTTTTGTATACATGATTAAATTAGCAAAACAAGTATACCATAAATCATTTATTTTTGAGATCCTTTTATTTGAGAAGCTGGAGAACAGGCTATGGCAGTCTGAAAATTAAGAACTACATATTTGGACAGATTTTTTTGGACTGGAAAATATTGGACAGCAAAGTATTTTTACCATTTTGTACTCACCGAATGGATCTTTGCAGAGCACAGGGTCTGATACAGGTCCAGGTTCACTCTGGCCGATGTCATTCTGAGCTACTACTCTGAACATGTACTCAGCATCTGGGATAAGACCAGTGATGTTGTACATGGTGGTGGTGATGTGGGTCTTGTTGTGGCGGACCCACTTCTCTGTGGAAACCTCTCTCCTCTCCACATAATAGCCAGTGACTCTGGACCCTCCGTCGTCCCTGGGCCGGGCCCAGGACAGAGATACAGTTGTCTTGGTGACATCCATGATCTCTGGTGGGTTGCTAGGAGGCTCTGGTGGGCCTGGAGTGACAGGTGTTACTGAGATTATTAATGGTTTCGATGCGTACCAATGATAAAATTGTCATTCTGTCAAGAACACTTGCCTCCTGTTCAATTTGTTTACATTTTTAACCACTTAACCATTCTTTTTTCAAGCTATATCAGTTATTTATTGGGCAATTACAAAGATATGCTTGCCTCATAACAAAGGGAAAATATCTTTTGATTCTTTATAAACCCCCTTCATTTTTCCACTTGCTTTCATCTAAAAATTGTCAGTTAATTTTCGTTACTATGTATCACCGACTATGATGAAACAAAAAAGATTCAGTTCACTCTCAGTTCATAAAAGCTTTTGGCTCTGAAAGCGTTTGCATTTAAAAACAACAGTGTCTGTATGACACTTTCCACGAGCCATGATAAGAACTGATGCATTTTACTTCAGCCAAGAGTGGTTGGTTGACCAGAGGCTAGGCGGCACTTCCTCTCTTGTGGACCAACCAGAGAGAAGCTCTGATTGGTCCAACGAAGATAGTATATTAACACATTAACACAAGAAAGTAAGGCTATTTAGCTAGCGAGTAGTGATTGGCCCACCAGAGAGGATAAGGCGCAACTTTTTCCCTGTTGTACCAATAGGAGAGAAGCATCAAAGAAAGTCAACTAGCAAAAGAGAGTAATCTAAAAAAACAGTGGCAATCTTCCGAGATTGCCAAGTTAACGTGGGTCTTACTGAAATAGCACAAGGTAGAACAGCACTTACACAGAGGAGTCTTGGGTGTGACTGACTCATCAGACTTCAGAGATCTGCTGACACCAAACTGGTTCTCAGCAAAGATCCTGAAGTGGTACTCCACGTTCTCCTTCAATCCCTTCACCACCAGAGAAGTCTCTGTTACCCTGGAATCCACAGTGCACCAGGCAGCCTTAGGTACCTCGCGTCTCTCCACAATGTATCCCAGGATGTCTGAGCCCCCGTCATCTGAGGGAGGCCTCCAGCTGACTCTGACTGAATGAGCTTGGATGTCGTCAAACTCCAGAGGGCCTTCTGGAGCATCTGGATGGCCAATCACCTTCACCTGGAGGTCAAGGCATTTATATACAGGAAATTAGTCAATGTTTTTATATGCCTGCTTCTTATTTTACACTCTACTGTTTTTCTGTTTGCTAATCAGCGGGTGAACTTAATAACCTTGACTGAAATGGAATTCTTGATATTTCTTGATATATTTCTTGATATATGTAAAGCTCGATTAACATACCAAATAACCAACCAATCAAGTAACCAGGTTAATCACTAACCATGATTTGTAACTCTATGTAAGCCATACAGCCAAACCGCTAACCTTAATGTAGACGGCCTTCTTGCCACATTTGTTCTCCAGCAGCAGGTCGTAAGTGCCAGTGTCATCTTTGTGAGCTTCCTTGATGACCAACTCTGTGATGTCATCATGTGTGGCGATCATGGCCCTGTGGGAGATATCCCTGCCATCCTTGGTCCACTTACATGTGGGTATGGGTTTACCCTTGATGGGTAAAGACAGGCGGATGACACCTCCCTGCCTTACCACATAGCCTTCTTCGTATTTACGGTCAAGCTCATAGTCGGGATAGTCTAAAGAGGAGACGGTAGAGAACAGGACTATATTCCTCTTGTGCACATGACAACATTTATGGATGTAAAGTCTGTTAAATCTTGAAGTTAATTCTAATATTCATGATGAACCAGTTCAATTTAATAGTTTTTCTTACCAAGCATCTCCTGGACTTTAACCACACCAGGAACCTCAGCAGGTTCTCCAGGTCCACCAGCGTTGCAGGCCATGACCCTGAACTTGTACTCTGCTCCTTGAGGCATGTGGGTTAGGGTGTACTCGCAGATTTTGGTAGGAGTAGTGTTACACTTGGTCCATTCCACCTGGTCCACCTTTTGCATTTCAATCAGGTAGCCACTGACCACGGAGCCACCCTCTTCTTCAGGAGGCAGCCAGGCCAGAGAAACAGAAGTTCTGGTGCTGTCGGTGACTCTGGGCTTAACTGGAGCACCTGGGGGCTCTGTTTAAAACAAGAGAACATACTTTAAGAAACTAGCAATAGGCCTGGGGAACCTGGAGGCTCCACTGGCAGAATCTCTACTATGGCCGAGTAGTGCAGTGTATTTGCAATGCTATAGCATATTTATTCGGTGTACAGCCCATACCAATGGGATCCATTGCCACGGTGATGGGAGACCTCTCGCTAGGTTTGCCAGCTCCTCTCGAATTGATGGCAGTGATTCTGTATTCATACTCCAGGCCCTCGATCAATCCTGAGGATCTGTATCTCGTCATGGTGACAGGGTTTTTGTTGATCCTCAGCCACCTGTCTGAATTCGCCTCCTTACGCTCAATGATGTAACCTGAAATAGTTGAGCCACCATTGTCCTCTGGAGGGTGCCAAGTCAGGGTCATGCCCTCGTGAGTGACATCAAGCACCTCTGGCCTGCTGGGAGCTCCAGGGATTGCTGAAGAGGAAGAGATGCAGAAATGGATATTAAGAGATGGAGAGAAGGTAGGGAAGGAAAGAAGGATATGAGTAAAGAGAGTTTGAGAGGGAAAGAGAGAAGGGAAATTAGATAAGCTATGAAAACTATATGATAAATCTACATGATACTATAGTGGCTATCTACTGAGAACAGCATCATACAGAAGCAGAATAAGATGTGACCATGGTGCTTACTCTTAGCACTCTTGCATTCCACCACCTCTGACTGCAGGAAGCCACCCACACCGAAGCGGTTCATGGCAGCAACACGGAAGACATATTCCGTTTCCTCATTTAGTCTGGTGAACTTATAGCAGGGTCTGGTGACAGACTCTGAGATGGTGGTCCAGCCGGGCCTGTGGGCCTCACGCTGCTCAACCACATAGCCACCAATATTGGCTCCGCCATCTTTTTCTGGAGGATCCCAGCTGACTGTTACTGACACCCCATCCACCTCCTCGATCCTCACTGGTCCCACTGGGAGACCGGGTTTGTCTGGACACGAAGGATGAGGACAAAGTTGGTTAGAAGCATTGCCTTTGTACATGAGAAAAAAGATTTCAGTAGAATCACTTGAAATATCTTGATTAAGGAAAAGAAAGCAGGTTTGTCTAAATAGTAAGAGACACCTGTAAAACTAAGTAGATGAAACTCATGAAAGATTATTTTTGAATTATTATTTATTAGCATGCGATCATTTTTGATTTCAGTTATAAAAATATGAAAATCAAAAGCATGTTTTTTGATGATTATGAACTCTAAATTCCAACTTTGTATATTGAAAATTCTTGTCCATAATCATTATATAAAGGATTAACAGAATCTTATAATTTCTCTACCCAGGATGATGACTTTGATGACCTCTGTGGCCGTTCCAGTATCATTCTTAACCTCCAGGGTGTAGTCCCCGGTGTTGTTGATGGTGGTTTCCCGGACGATGAGGCGAGTGTACTTGCTGGTACTCTCAATCTTGATGAGGTCGAGGCTGTCCTTCATTTTGATGCCTCCGAAGAACCAAGAGCAGACGGGTTGAGGACGGCCCATGATGGGAATGTTGAGGTCGATGGGTTTGCCACGGTGCACATGGACTATCTTCTGAGGAATGCTGGTCATGTCAATCTTTGGCATAACTGGAAAAAGGAGAAAAGTATTATGGAGGCAAAAAAATGTAGTCACCACCTCAGTGATATTCTTACTTAGGTATGTGTAGTTAAAAGGCAATACATTTATAGCACCACAAAAAATGATATCTTTTGGTATCTTTAATCCCATTATAAATGGTCAGCATTCTAAGCCAATGCTGACAGACAGTTTTACAAGAAACAGTGTTCATCAGCGCTTTTCCTGAGATCCCTCCTCCTAATTCATCTTTTGATATGCTGTGGATCCTACCATTCCTGGTATGTCTCTGAACTCAGTGATTTAGAGCTGTTCTGTGGTTAGTCTCATGTCATGACTCTGGTTAGGTGATGTTGTACCTTTGATCTCCTGGATGGTGACAGGAGTTACAGTGTCCATGGGCTCACTGGCTCCTCTAATGTTGGTAGCTCTGATTCTGAACAGATACTGGTCATTCTCTGTTAGGGACTGGATAGTGTGCTGGGATGAAGAGGCCTTTAAGGTAGCAATGGTGCTCCACCGGTCTGATCCCACCTTGCAGGCCTCAATGATGTAGCCTGTCAGCCTGCTGCCGCCATCATGCAGTGGTTTCTCCCAGCGTACGACGACTGTGGACTTAGTGACATCAACAATCTGTAGGTTAAGAGGTACAGATGGTACGTCACACACCAGCACAGCCTCGGCAGTCTCGCAGGGCTCGCCAATACCGTAGATGTTCTCTGGCAGAACTCTGAAGAAGTAGTGAACTCCCTCCTCCAGACCAGTAATTCTGAAAAGAGTCTTCCTGCACTCTGTGGTGACGGTCTTGTAGGATTTCAAGCTGGCCTCACGTTTCTCCACAATATAGTTGCTGACATGTGCCCCACCATCCATGCTGGGAACGTCCCAGGTGATAACAACAGACTCCTTGGTGTAGTCCTTCACCTTGACAGCACCTGGAGGGCCAGGAGTGTCTGGACGGAAGACGGGAGGAAAAGATTAACTCACAATCAGGAGAAGTGGCTTCTTAATATACTAATAGATGTGCCCGTTTACAAGAACTTCAAAGGTGAAGTTGGGTGTAAAGATTTACTACTAAAATGATCTATTTCTATAAATATTCATAATAAATGCAGTTCATTTACTTAAAGACATATCATATTACTGCAATAATTGACTCCCTTATGACCGTGACGTACCATAGACTTTAACCAGTATGGTAGCAGTCTTTTTGCCAGATGGATTCTCAGCCTCTACAACGTATTTCCCAGAGTCATAGCGGTCAACCTTCTCCACCACCAGACAGGTGTAGCTGTCTGTGGTTTCAATGAAGCCGCGTCTCTGCAGTTCTACACCCGTCTTCCTCCAGGACACCACCGGGGTAGGCCTGCCGGTCACAGTGACAAACAGCCTGAGGGATCCACCGGCACGCAGACACAATGTCTTCTTCAGGTCATCAGCCAGCTCCAGGTCAGGTATGTCTAAGACACGAGGGGAGGAAGACGGGATCTGATCAGTAGTTTATCCCAAATTTGACAAGACTATCAGAGAGAAAATGAGCTCCCCTTTTCCTAGAGGTTTCAAAAGAATTAATGTGAGTCCAAAAGTATGACAATAAATGTGTATTCCATTCATTTATAACAATCAAAAAGCCTTTGTTGGTATGGATACTGTGATTCATGGATTCAGGATAGTGTGTTGTTCATGACAGACATACCGATTCTCTCCATGGGCTCGGTGGGTACACTGGGCTCACTAAACTCTCCAGTGCCATTACTGTTGATAGCAGCCACTCTGAAGCTGTATTTCTTATTGGCCGTCAGGCCAGCAGCCACATATTCATTGGTCTTCAGGGCCTTGGCGGTGGCACGGTACCACTGCTCAGAGCCTTCCTCCAGGATTTCCACCACATATCCAGAAACATCTGAGCCTCCATCATACATGGGCCTGGTCCATGTCATGCGGATGCTGTGCTTGGTGGTGTCTGTGATGTGAGGCACTGATGGAGGAGCTGGGGTATCTGGAAGAGGTAGAGACAGGATCCAGGGTTGGAATTAGTGGGCTAGCTGGAAGCTACCACACTTGTGTCCTTCCAACTGTTTATTTTTATCTTCTTTATTATTTTCCACATTTTCCCTCTGCCGTCTACTTTCCCACACTTTCAGCTGGAAACATGTCTGCTTATTTGTTGGATGCAGGCTTCTAGACAATTTTTTATTATTTTTTATGAATTTCTAAACTTTATTTACTCATTTCTGCCATGAGAACGAATGGGACAGATTCTTCAAAATTCAGCATTTTTTCAACCTTTTCTACTCTTTCACACTTTCAGCGAGAAACCTTTTTCAACTTAAAATGTTCAAATTCCGTCATGTATTTTTTTTAAATAAAGTCATTTCTGATTTTTCCCCTTTTCTCCCAATTTAGTGGCCAATCCCTCCCTATTGTAGCTCAAACACCCACCCTCATACTGCATGCGTTCGCCAACTGCATCTCTCCAGCCGGCAGTCTCAAAGGAGTCGCCTCGCCACTTCCGTGACAAGGCGACTCCAGGCCGAACCACGGCTTTTCCCCCCCACACACACAGACGCAGTCATGTGACGAACACAAGCCGACTCCGCCTCCCTCCTGGAGACAGCGCTGCCAATTACTGCTGCTTCATCGAGTCCGGCCATAGTCAGATCTGACGAGACCGGGGCGCGAACCCGTCCCCAGTGGGCAACTGCCTCGACACAAAGCCTATGCTTACACCGCTACACCGCCGCGGACCCCCCTTCATGTATTTTTTTGTACTTTCCAACTTTTTTTTAATTTTAACTTTTTCCCCATTTTTTTTACAATGGGTCCATAGACAGTGTTCAAACCATACCGTTTCTGAGCTCTAACTACTTCTTAATACTCAAGCTCCAAACTTCACTCAGACTTTACACAAGTCATCACCCGTTGTACTTCATGACTTCTACATCCAGAGAGCCTTTTGATATCTCTTGTTTTTGAGGAATTGCAGTTTCAGTGTTATGCATGTTCAGAAAGGATAATGGGTGTGTATTGCACCTGACCAGGGTGGGTGATGTCATCTCATTGAGATATTTCAAGTACTTCAACACCTTAGCACCCAGCACGCAGCTTTTCGCTCTCGTTTTCAGTAGTTTTTAGCTAGCCCTGCAGTTTCCCCAGACACGACACTTCTCTAGTTTTCAGTTCGTATTGTTCATCCTGCCTTCTCTGGTTGCAGTCAGCCGGACGGAAACGATAAAAAGCCCAGTGTCTTACATGTGGGGTCCTTGCAGAGGATGTAGGGCGAGGCATCGCTGGGCTGACTGTTTCCAGCAGCGTTGACAGCTATCACTCTGAACTGGTAATCACTGCCCTCCAACAGTCCTGTGATCTTCAGACGGGTATCATAGATGGTGTAGTTCTTGTTCACTCTAGTCCACCTTGGAGACACGAAAACAGACAGAGAGAAAACAATGCATCTATATCCTCATGACAAGGAGATGTTTCATCTGTTCATTTAGCAGGTTTCTCACCTGGTGCCGCTCTTCTCACGTTTGTCCACCAGATAGGTTTTGATCTCACTACCTCCGTCACTTTCAGGCTTCATCCATTCAATGATGACATGTTCCTTACCCACAGCCGTAACCTCTGGTGTGCCTGGCTGAGATGTGATGGCTAGGATACAGGGAGAGACCAGGTCAGAACAGGTCTCCTCTGCACGCCATTTACACTGCTGAAAGTTTGCTTTCTAGAAAGCATTGTGTGTGTGTCAACTTGTAAACCAGCTTTGCTGATGGTATAACAGTAAATCTTCATCATCATCATCATCATCCTTCGACCGCAGTTGAGCAAAATAGTACTAGTATAATAATAGTAAAATAGTAAATCTTAGACTGGATTACTAGCATAAGGTTTGCTTTGGGCAATATTTGACTTACTGTAGGCGTTCCTAGCAATGACAGGTTCGGACTCCAGAGGGACTCCAGGTCCATACTTGTTGACTCCTCTAACTCTGAAGATGTACTCGTTGTTCTTAATCAGTCTGCTGCTGACACATGACAGTGTCTTGCACTCGGTCTCCATCACAACCCAGTTGAGGCGGCTGGTCTCCCGCCGCTCCACAATATAGTGGGTGATGAGGTCTCCTCCGTCCTCCAGGGGGATCTTCCAGGAGACTGTACACTTCTCCTCTGTCACTCTGCTAATCACTATCTTATCAGCTGGAGCTCCAGGAGTGTCTAAGAGACACATGCACAAACATGACATGACAGATTCACTGTGAAATAATGGACAGACAGTGTCTGCTAAGCTGCTGTATCATAGCAATCAGGTAAGAAGTCCTCTTCTTCTCGTGTGAAGGTCCTATTCTCACCATCTAGTTGAGTAAACTGTTCATCAGTAGACTGATCATCATTTAGAAATCCGAGTCCAGTGAGAGTGGTGGGTTGAGTGGTTAATGAGGGTGGTTTATTGAGGTTTATGGCTTGTTTCCTGTCGTGAGTGTGATGTATTTCTTCCTAAATCGGTTCATGTGTATGTTTGTCTTTGTAGTTATCTGATATTGTGTCTCTTACCCAGTACTTTAACATTAACACCTGCAGTCTTAGTTCCACTGGCGTTCTTCACAGTTAGGATGTATCTGCCCGTGTCGTATCTGTCACAGTTCTTAATGATGGCCATGGCTCGTGTGGAGGTATATGTCAGAGAGTATTTCTCTCCCAGCTCCAGAATCTTCTCTCCCTTGGACCAGAAGACTTTGGGCTCTGGTTTACCTCCCACGGCACCGTCCAGCACCAGGTCTGACCCAGCCCTGATAGTGACTGTCTCCCCCACAAGTGTTCTGTCCAGCTCTGCTTTGGGGGGTGCTTCAGATAAAAGAGAGGATGGGGATACGTATCAGTGTTGGTGCACAAGGAGTTCTACACAAATGTCTAAAACTGAAAACTCTCTTGTCAGATTTCATCTAGTTTTCTTCTCATTGTTCATCACACAAATAATTCAAAGACAGAGCATGCGGCTTACTTACAGTATTCATCTTTGCATGTGATAGGCCCGGTGGACTCAGAGGGTGCGCTGTGGACTCCAGCGGCATTCTTGGCAATGACACGATACTCGTAAGTCTCTCCCTCTCCCATGTTGGTCACAGTAAAGCTGGTCTCAGTGATAGTGGTGTAGTTGCACTTGAGCCAGCGGTTGTCGTCCCACTCGTCTGTGCTGTAGATCTTCTTCTCCACAATGTAGCCCACGATCTTACTGCCTCCATCGTTGAAGGGCACAGACCAGGCCACAGACACAGAGGAACGGGTGATGTCTGTCACCTCTGGCTTACCGGGAGGATCTGAGACAGGAGACAAGGTAGACGTTCAGTAGGAGGCCGTGTGATAGGAAGGAACATATTAGCGGTTCTACATTTGCTGTATTAATACTTTAAATGCTGCAGCAAATACTAGCTGCTTTTGTTCTTTTGGTCTGATTTCGTTTGATGTACTTCCCCGTGTCAGAGGAAAACCACAAGTGTTGAAAGTCATGTTAGCTTTAGATGACCACACTGATGCAGGCAGGAGTGGAACTTTGGACCCTATCCACCCCTCTCAAACGACTGGCTTATGCTTAGGGTCCCCCGTGCAGGGTCTCAATGTGCAAAGGCAGCCCTTTTTTTTTTAAATGAACTCTGAACAGTTAACTTCAGTCGGTGGTTCTCAAATATGATGGTTATTATGGCTGGTGAGTTTAATGTGCACACTGACAACTCAGATTCTCTTGCAACCAACTTTTTAAATATTACCAACTCTTTTAACCTTGTTCACCATGTGTCCGACTCTACGCATGACCACGGTCACACGCTCCACCTTGTTTTTACCCTTGCTCTGTGCTTGAACTCTCTTTCCATGTGTGATTTTGTCTTTGACCATGAATGCTTTGTTTCTGACCCTTCAGCCTTCCATCAAATGCAGAAGTGAACAGTACACTCTTGCTTCTTCAATGCCAACTCTGCAGCTGCTTTTTCATCCTGTCTCTCTGATTCTTATACCCCCCCCCCCACCTGAATCCTCCCATGTTACTGGTCTTGTCACCTGGTTCAGTGAGCAGTGTGCTTCTGCGCTAGACACCACAGCTCCCTCACTACCAGGTCATCTTCATCAGCTAACTCTTTCCCCTGCATTAACTACAACATTCGTCATCTGAAAAGGGAGTCAGCAGAGTGGAGTCTAGGTGGAAGAAATCCAAATTCAGGGTCCATCTCCTTCGTCTGAAGAACTGCTGTCTATGCTCAACCAAAACACCAGAGGTGAGAGTTGAGGAGGAACCTCAGGGGAGGTTCCTGTTTAAAAGCCATTGCCTGGCTTAGAAACCCTGCCCATCCTGCTGGATCTGCAGCCTCCCTAGCAGATTGTGGACATTTTTTTGTCTTAATTTATGGACAAAATCAATAACATTCCATCTAATTTTAACATCGCTAGTATTTCCTCTGATTCACCAGTCTACTGTCCTATTCTCCTCTGATTTCTCCCCGGTCACTCTGCACAATCTCACTGGCACTGTATCCCATATGCACATGTCCTCTTGTCCTCTACATTTAACCTCCACCTGATTCCTTACAGAGGTCCTGCCTACCCTTGGCCCTGGCCTGCGCCACTCCAATGTCAATCTCTCTCCCACCTCTGGTTGTGTCCCTGATAGTTTTGAGATGGCATCCAACCTTTTTTTTTTTTTTAAAAACCTGCCCTCGAGCCAAGCCTAGCAAATAACTACAGACCTATCCTATATATACTACCATTCATCTCCAGAATTCTTGAAAAAAAGGATGCAATATCTTCAATCAATTCCAATCTGGCTTTCACCACCATCAGCGTACAGAAACAGCAGTATTACGAGTGACAAGTGACATCCTCATGCGAGCTGACAATGGCGGCGTTCTATCCTGGTCCTGCTTGACTCAGCTGCTGCTTTTGATACTACTGATCACTCCATCTTCGTTTAACATTTGAATAAGTGGATTGGTATCTCAGGCTCTGCTCTCAGTTGGCTCTCGTCCTATCTGTCTAACAGGAAGTTTCAGGTTGTTATAGACAACTTCCTGTCCTCAACTGCCCCTATACTCTGTGGAGTTCTACAGGGTTCAATCCTTGGTCAGACTGCCCTCGGTGTTTCCTCTTCAGGGCCGTGGGTCCCTGGGCCCACAGGATGCAGCAGACCAAGCTCTCCCAGCCGATCCAGCGTCCTGGGTGAGGCCGCCTCAAACGTGAATCTGCACCGCCAGCTTCCCACACCATCTCTACCGACTTGCCTTCCTTGTAAAGGGCTGTCATTTATACTTTTCTGGATATAACTGTATATGTATATTGTTTTTTTTCTGTATCTGTATCTTGTGCAGCACTTGTTTTAAAAGGTACTAAATAAATAAACTCTTAATTACCTTCTTACTTTTATTTTAGTACCAAAAGTCCGTAGAATGATCTTCAACACACACTAAAAATCAGTACTCTACTATCCTATGGTCAATTTAATACCATGATCACAAACCTCCCTGTTCCAGCGTGCAACTCTTTAAAACTGACTTTCTTTTTATTATTATTATTATTGTTATTATTATTATTATTATTCTCATCTGTGTTTTGTCTTATTTAGCGTGTCGGTAACTCAACATCATTGCAAATGAGGGCAACCTCAATGATTCTTCAAGTTTAAATAAAGGTTTGAATGAATGTTTACTTACCAACAGGGTTGAGTGCCACCACAGGTCTGGAGGCCTCACTGGCCTTGCTTAGACCTGCAATATTCATAGCGTAGACCCTGAACTGGTATTCCAGACCCTCAATTAGATTGGACACCTTGTAGTGGCACTCGGGGCACGGCAGCTTGTTCTCCCTCACCCACAGGATAGTGTTCCTCTCCTTTTTCTCTATCCAGTAGCCCGTGACCGCGCTGCCACCATCAGCGTATGGCAGGTCCCACTTGATGTTGATGGCGTTCGCTGATACAGACACTACATCTGGACGAGTAGGAGGGCTGGGTGGAACTGAAAGAGACAAGGTAAAGTGTTGGTGTGTGACGGTTAGAAACCATGGTCTACACTTGCAGTTTCAAAACACATTCTCCTTACTGCAAACAAATGAAAGTAAAATTGTCTAATTACAACATTTTCTAAATAAAAATATATTAAATTTAAGTAATCTTTCTCTTCATTTGACATTTGAAATGCACGTCACTATTATAGAATGACCTGTTATAAACATGGATGTTCAACCTGTACTGGTGTGTTAGCACTCACCAAACGGATGTTCAATGACAACAGCAGCCGACTCAATGGACTTGCTGACTCCAAACTTGTTCTCAGCACACACTCTGAAGGTATATTCCATGTACTTGGTCAGGTGGGTCACCTTAATGGTGGTCCTCTTAACGCTGGAGTTGACTACCTGCCATGAGGCGGAGCCAGATTCTCGTTTTTCCACAATGTAGTTAGTGATATCGGTGCCACCGTCATCAGCAGGCTCAGACCAGGACAGGGTGCAGGATTCAGAAGAGACTCCAGAGATTGCCACGGGCCCTGAAGGAGGGCTGGGTCTGCCAACCACCACCACAGTTACTGTGAATGTCTTCACTCCAGCAACATTCTCCAGGGTCAGGTAATACTTTCCGCTGTCTCCTCTCTTGCTGTCTTTCACTACTAGTGTGGTTCTCTCCTTAGTGGTCTTAATGAAGACTCTGTCTGTCTCCTTCAGTTTCATCTCCTCCAGCTTCCAGGTGACTTTGGGAGCAGGCCTGCCACTGATAGGGATGTCAATGGTGAAGGTATTGGAGGACTTGCAGGTGATGAGCTGGTTGGTGATGCTGCTGAGGTCAGCCGTGGGCTCAATGCGAGGCTCCTTGATCAGCACAGAGCCAAAGGTTCCCTGAGGCTCACTGATTCCAGCGTCGTTCTTAGCCTTGACTCTAAAGTCATACTCTGTGTTCTCAGTCAGACCCTCCACAAGCATCTTCAGGGACTTGGTCTCTCCACTCACAGTCCAGCGGTCAGTTCCCTTGGCTCTGCATTCTACTATATAGCCTCTGATGCGGCTACCTCCATCATGCTCAGGCTTCAGCCACACCAGGGAGGCTGTGGAGTTGGTGGTGTCCACTATATCTAGTCTCTTGGGTGGTGCAGGTTCTTCTGTTGCCACAATGGGCTCAGTCATCTCATGAGGCTCTCCCTTGCCATACTGGTTAACAGCAATGATTCTAAACAGATACGGCGCACCGATATCCAAACCAGTCACCCTGATCATCTGGCGAGAAACCTTGGAGCTGACCTCCTGCCAGGCCAGGCGGCTGGCCTCACGCTTCTCCACAATGTAGTGGTGGATGCGAGCTCCGCCGTCATTTGTCGGGGCATCCCACATCATAGTCAGAGCTCCACGGGTCACATCTTTAAAGCTGATGTCTCCAGGTGGTCCAGGAGTATCCAGCACTTTGACGGTGAAAGTGATAGACTTACGTCCACTGTTGTTCTCCAGGGACAGGGTGTATTTGCCAGCCTCATATCTCGTACAGCCTTCAATGGTCAGGGTAGAGAAAGAGTCTGTTGTATTGATATCGGCCATGACAGGAAGCTCACCATCCACCTTAGACCAGGTGGCTAGAGGTACTGGTTTACCACGGAAAGCAATATGGAGCGTGACAGTGCCACTGTTCTTGATGATGTGTGTCTGTTTGAAGCTGGCGTCAATGTCGATCTCAGGGGAAGTCAGTCTGTCCAGAGCCTGGACAGGATTGGGAATGACTGAGGACTCTCCCTGTCCAGATCCATTCACAGCACTCACTCTGAACTTGTAGAGTTCCCCAGCCACCAGGCCCTTGGCGGTGTACCTGGTGTGAATGCAGATCTGGTTGTTGACTCTGTGCCACTCCTCCAGACTGGCTTTACACACGTCAATGTTGTAGCCAATGATTTCCATTCCACCATCAAACACTGGCTTAGTCCATTCCAGTGTGACAGAGGACTTGGTAGAATCAACCACCTGGAGAAGAGAGGAGAAAATACATCAAAGTCAGATTTCTTTGAAATCTCTCTTAAAAGACAATTTCAACCTGTTTTCACTAAATTCTTTTTTTTTCTTCTTATATTATATTTGACTTTATTCTTTTATACTTTGCTTAGATTTGAATTCTGACATTTCATCTATTATTGCTTTGTTTTTTGTTTGCCCCCCCCCTTTTTCTCCCCAATTGTATCCGGCCAATTATCCCACTCTTCCGATCCATCCAGGTCTCTGTTCCACCACCTCTGCTGATCCGGGGAGGGCTGCAGACTACCACGTGCCTCCTCCCATACATGTGGAGTAGCCAGCCGCTTCTTTTCACCTGACAGAGGCGTTTCGCCAGGGGGACGTAGTGCATGGGAGGATCATGCTATTCCCCCCAATCCCACCCCCCCCCCAAACAGGCGCCCTGACCGACCAGAGGAGGCGCTAGCGAGCAGGACACATACCCACATCCGGCGTCCCACCTGCAGACACGGCCAATTGTGTCTGTAGGGACGCCCGACCAAGCCGGAGGCAACACGGGGATTCAAACCGGCGATCCCTGTGTTGGTAGGCAACGGAATAGACCGCTTCACTACCCAGGCGCTTATTATTGCTTTTAGCGCTATTGATATCACGTTCATTATGTGATGTCTACTGTCACATGGCTGGTTATGAAACGGTTCACTGAGTTAACTAGTCTGACTCGACAGAGACACATCCGGCACTCCTCGCATTTGCCTTTGCATTAACCTGTGTGGTGTTCTAATGAGCCTACCTTAACCACAGTGGGAGCGCTGGGAGTACTGGTTGGCTCTCTGCATTTAAACAGCCGGGAGGTGCTGCTGGCCGGGCCGACACCAGCTCCGTTCTCAGCCATGACGCGGAATTCGTACTCATTCCCCTCAGTGAGGTTGGTGACCCTGTGCCTCAGTTCTGTGATGGTCCTCTTGGAGGACACCTTCACCCAGCGTAGACTCTTCTTCTCCCTTCTTTCCAGGATGTAGTGTTTGATCTCATTTCCTCCATCGGACCTGGGCCTGGTCCAGCACAGAGTGATGCTGTCTCCAGTCACATGGGTGGCATCTGGGGTGCCGGGGGACTCGGGCACAGCTGGGAGAGACAGGAGAAAGCTGCTCAGCAAGAGTTTCTGGGAACAATTCCTGTCATGCACTGCACTGTTTTGTGAGTTATATGTTTACCTTAAATGAGCATAAAGTCAACAGATGAAGAAGAAAACAAAGTGAAGTTACTTTTAAAGGTCACCGTTCACTAACATTTGTATATACGCAAGGTAGCATACTTTAAAGACTGTTATTTCATCTTTCTTTTTTTTTCAGTCTACTCTTTGTTGCCCCTGGAAATGGAAATGGAATGATCCGCTGTGGTGACCTCTAATGGGAGCAGCCTGTACACAAGCCTGTCTGATACCTTCTGTGTGTGATGGTACTTACTGTATTGCATCTGAGCAGTGATGGGATCAGAGTCCAAAGGCTTGCCCACACCAAACTTGTTTACAGCAGAGATTCTGAACTGGTACTCGTTGCCCTTGATGAGGTTGGTGGCATTGAAGGAGCAGGCCTCACACTTGGAGGTGACCATGGCCCAGGAGATCCTAGAAGTCTCCCTCTTTTCCACCACATAATGAGTGATAGCAGCACAGCCGTCATTCTCCGGAGGATTCCACCACACAGTGCATTTCTCAGCGGTGATGCCAGTGAATCTGATGGGGCCCTCTACAGGTCCAGGGGTGTCTGAAAGGAAATGGGAAGGAGGGGAGTGGGTTATGCCATTTTTCTGCTGCAGTGCTGGTTGAGGCTATTTTGTCTTATGATCTTAGGGTTTTACCATTTACACATGGTCTTACTATTGGGGCTTTTTGCATTATTTACTCTGTCGAAGAACATGTAAGCCATTGCCTAGATGTTAAACTTAATCTGGACAGATATAAAGTTGAACGTGTAACTTATCAGCAGTTATTAGCTACGTGCTTCTAATAGACATTCTCTTTCCCACAGAACAAGCAAGAAAGTTAAGATACAGACATTTGTAAGTGTTAACCCACCTTGTACTCTGACGTTGACATCAGCCGTGTTGGCACCTGAGCTGTTCTTGGCCTCCACGGTGTAGATTCCACGGTGGTTCCTGTCAGCGTCACGGATGAACAGGTTGCTGACACCGATGTTGGTGGTGATTTCTATGTCAATCATGGTCCTCTTGTCAATCTCTTTGCCATCTTTGTACCAGACCACCTGGGGAACAGGCCGGCCCATTATACTACAGCTGAGCTTGACGTTCTCTCCAGCCCTCAGGGTCAGGGCTTGGTCTTTAGTCCACTCAATCTCAGGAGCGACTGGAGACAAGCAGGGGACATAACACGAGACATCGGATCAGCATGGGAGCAGGGATGTAGAAATCCTGATTATTTTTTTTAAATAACTTTCAATAGTAATTTTTTTGTAATTATGATAATCCTTATGCTACACATCTTCATTTCAACACCATAGTAACACCTGCCAAATAACAAACCATATCTAGTTTCTTTTTATGACAGCACATTACATGTGTCTATTTCAAAACACATTGATTTAGTGTGAATACATACTGCTCTCATCCTTGGTCATGATGTATCCAGAGGAGTTGGAAGGTGGGCTGATGGTGCCCACAGCATTTCTGGCAATCACCCTGAATTCAAAGCGGTCGCCGGCAGACAGACCAGTCACAGTGAACTGCGTCTCACTGATGTCAGTGAAGTTGCAGCGCAGCCATTTTCCTCTGCCCTGCCTCCTCTCCACGCTGTAAGCCACAATCTTACTGCCTCCATCTCTCTTAGGGACATCCCACTTCAGGGTGACTGAGTCTCTGGTCACATCGATACAGTTGGGAGTGCCAGGTGGATCTAAGAGAGAGGAAGGAAGGTTCTTCATTTATGTTTTATTTTTAAAAAATATTTTCATCAACTTGTTAGGTTGAAATGAATCATGAGTAAAGTATTATCTTGTCACAAAAGTTATTCTCTAAATGTATTTGCCAAAGTGTTTCAGTGAGCCTTACTCACCAACAGGGGAGATGGCAAGGGCATGCTTGCTCTGCTCACTAACAAGGCTGAGACCAGCGTTGTTCTCTGCATAGACTCTGAAGGAATACTCCAGACCCTCAATCAGACCAATGATTCGGTAGTCTCTGTTGGATATGATGGTGGAGTTCACCTTCTGCCAAAGAAGACTGTTCCTGTCCTTCTTCTCCACATGATAGCCCAGGATAGGAGAGCCTCCATCAAAGCTAGGGGCCTCCCACTGGATGGTCATGCCATCACTGGTGATGTTGTAGGCCACAGGCTTACCTGGAGGGCCTGGTGGTTTATACTGGTGCTGAGCAATGACATCAGAGGAGTTGAGGGGTTCACTGACTCCGTATTTGTTCTCAGCACGCACTTTGAACTGGTACTCAGTTCCCTTCACCAGGTTGGGGATCTTGAAGGTTGTCCTAACCACACTGGAGCAGACCATCTTCCAGTTAGCCTGGGAGGTCTCACGCTTCTCTACACTGTAGCAGGTAATCTCACCTCCTCCATCTTCCTTTGGTTCATCCCAGGAGATGATGATGCTTTGGGCTTTGATCTCATCAAAGCGGATAGGACCAATAGGCATAGAGGGGGGTCCTAGGGTGATTACATTAATGTCAAAGTAGTTCTTTACTACTCTGTTGTCCAGAACCAGTGTGTATTGGCCAGCATGCTCCTTCTTTGCTCCTCTGACTGTCACAGACGTCTTGTTGTCAGTGGTCCTGAAGCGGATTTTTTCACTCTCCTTCAGAGGCAAGTTGTCTTTCAACCAGCTGATAGCAGGTCTTGGTTTTCCCTTGAAGGGTAGCTCTATGTGAATGTTCTGACCAATACGAACAGCCAGCTCTCTGTTGGGGTAGTCTATGAGGTTGGCCTCGGGAGGGATAATCAAGTCCTTGACAGTGATTGGTCCGATCTGAGAGAAGTCGCTGGTGCCCTTCTCATTCTTGGCAAACACCCTGAAGTCCATGACTGCATTCTCCTTCAGTCCTGTCACCTCACAGGTGCAGCGCTTGCAGGTTGCACCCACACTCCATGTGGGGTCTTCCTGAGTTCTCTTCTCGATGATGTAGTCGCTGATGTGGCTGCCACCATCATGATCAGGCCTGGTCCACTGTAGGGTCACAGAGTTCTTGGTGGAATCCAACATGACTAGGTCTTTCACAGCTCCGGGGGTCTCTGTGGCTCTAACAGGCTCAGTGGTCTCACAAGTGTCACCCACACCATGCTCATTCTCAGCAGACACACGGAAGAAGTAAGCCACATCCTCCTCCAGACCAAAGACCTTGTAGGAGGTGTTGGCGCATTCTGCAGTGATAACCTGGTAGGCCTTCATGGTGGAGGCCTTCTTCTCTACAATGTAATTTGTGACAGGGGAACCACCATCAATCAGAGGAGCCTCCCAACTCAGGGTCAGCTTTCCTCGGGTGACATTTTTGATAATGAGTTTCTGGCAAGTGGATGGACTATCCAGAACCTTCAGGGAGACAGTGATGATCTTGGGCTCTCCCACACCATTCTCAATCTCCAGCAGGTACTTGCCACAATCATCTCGGGTGACCTTGGGGATGATGAGGGTGGTGGCACACTCTGTGCTATTAATGGTGTAGCGATTGTCAGCAGCCATATTGCGGTCACCACGTCGCCAGGTGACATTGGGAGCAGGACGTCCCTTTATGGGGATAAACACCTCGACATCACGGCCAGCTTTAGCTGTGTACTGGGTCGTCATGGGAATGTCCAGGTCCAGATCAGCTTCCTCTGTGGGAAAGAAACAGGACAAACAGGGATTAGTCAATTAAATATTAACACCATTATCGTAATATCATTCTAATAATACATGAGTAAATTTGCAAATTAATGTACAATGAACAAGATTTAATTCTAATTACATTTACCAGTCAAAAGATTACAAAGAGAAAAAAATATATATATCTTTTTTAATCTCGCTTTTGTACTAGCAAATATGTGTCCAAACCGACATATATAGAGACAGCTATTAAATGTCAAATCAAATATCCATAAACTGTGAAAACCATAAAAGTGCTTGAGTGAATACAAACCCAGGATATCCTTGGCTTGGATAGGCTGGTACATCTTAATGTCTTCTCCCTTGCCCTTGCAGTTGACAGCAGAGACTCTGAAGAAGTAATACATTCCAGGTTTGAGGTGGGACACCACATACTCGCAGGTCCTGACTTCTCCCTTGGAGCTAATGGTCACCCACTCTCTCTCCTCCGTGTTCATCTGCTCCACCTCATAGTGGGTGATTTCACTGCCACCATCATACACAGGCTTCTCCCAGCCCAAGGTGATGGAGCTCTTAGTGGAGTCCACCACTCTTAGTTTGGAAGGCTCCCCAGGAAGGTCTGGGTAGGAGAACAAAGAGATTATTTTCAAAAGTTAAATTTTAGGCACCAGTGGTGTCAGAGAGACTGTAAAACCAAACGTCAAATAAAGTTAATCTTTCTTTTCTATGCTTCAAGTTTAAAAGAAGTTTGTTATGTTGAGAAAAGCCTCTGAACAGTGGACACAGTCTCTCCAGAAAGGGTTACTGTGCTGCTAATGAAGCAGAGCTTGTGCTGTGGGCAGGTTCCGGCCATACCTATAGGATCGTATGCCTTGTAGAGATCAGAAGCCTCAGAGTAGTTTCCTGCTCCGGCCTTGTTGACAGCACACACTCTGTACTGGTACTCATTATTCTCCACCAGGCTGGTGACCTTCTGCCTGGTATCTCTGATGGTACCTTTCACCACCTGGTACAAACACACAGTTAAAGTTTTGTTAAAGTGTTGTTAAAGTTTACTTTTTATTCCTTACATCCCCCTCAAGAACATGAATGTTGAGTGCTGGAGAATCTCTTCAACAGAGAGGTGGGGGTACACACCTTAAACCACTGTAGACTCTTCTTCTCTCTCTTCTCCAGGTAGTAACCATCAATGTCACTTCCTCCATCCAGCGCAGGCCTCTCCCAGATCACCGTCATATTGGACTTGGTAATCATTGTGACCTTGGGTTTGGATGGTTCACTAGGAGGAACTGAGGAAATGAAAATTCACAGTTTAGATGAAAACAATACAAACCATCATGAAAAATAATGACACAGTTAAATACAGGAGCAAAGGACTGCAATATCCAAGAAAAGAATATAAGAAAATAAGCAACAACAAAACATGTTATTTGACTGGGATGAGGGAGTTTTTTTTATTTTTATTAATCCATCTTTAATCACCGCAGCTTTGATTTTATGTGTGTATGTTATTCTCCATACTTACCAAAAGCATTCTTTGCAGTGGCGGGTTCGGACTCTAGGGGATCCCCCACACCATACTTGTTGACTCCTCTGACTCTAAATATGTATTCGTTACCCTGGATGAGCCTGGGGACATTAACAATACAGTCCACCAGCTTCTCAGAGATGATTGACCACATAATCCTGCTGGTCTCCCTCTTCTCTACTATGTAGTGGCTGACCATGGCACCACCCTCATCAGTAGGCGGAGCCCACATTATTGTGATGTTGTCAGCTGTCACCTTCTTGAATTGGATCTCACCAGCTGGAGGACCGGGTTTGTCTGGAGGAAGGGATAGATTTAGAAATGTAAGTCATATAATTGAGTCATTTTTCAAGATTTTTTGTTTTATTTTATATTACATTCTTTATTGGGTGATAAATTAACTTATTACCCAAATTTAGAGGGAATGTGAATTATTTTGAGTGGGAAAAACCTTTTGGTATATCAGTGTCATACAGAGCCTGCAATCTGACAACTACTAATTTACTGAGCGATTAAATTAGAATCAAATTATTTGTTATTTGCAATATGCAGTTACTGGAATGTCAAGCTTTATATCAGTAGCACTAGTAATATTTTGAGTAATAACAATATTATTTTAATACCAAGAATGAGCAGTCTGACAGAGGCGAATGCTGATCCCAGAGAGTTCTTGACCTTGACCTCATAGGTCCCAGAATTGAGGCGGGTAGTGTCCTTCAGGAACAGACTAGTGGATTCAAATGTGTGCTTAAAGGAGAGCTGGGCGCTGGGCTCCAGCTCTTTACCATCCTTCATCCACTCAATGGTTGGGGCGGGCTTGGCTTTAATGCTGAACTTGAGCTCCACAGCAGAGCCAGCTTTGTGCTTCACCTCGTTAAGATACTCCTGAGGCATCTCAATCTCTGGAGCACCTGGAGATAAAACCACACAGCCACCAACAGCTACTTTAACAATCTGTTATACCTCTATACTCTGTAATACATGTTTGGAGTAAAAGAGAACAGAGTAGAGTCGATCAGGTATATCAGTGATAATGATCAATGACAGAATAATCTGCTGTCCAGTAATTCCACCCACCATAGGTGTCCACACATGTGGCAGGTCCAGCAATCATAGAAGGGTTACTGATGGAGCCCACAGCATTCTTAGCCATGACTCTAAACTCATAGCTCTCATCCTGGATAAGGCTGGTCACTGTGAAGCGGGTGTCAGTGACATTGGTGAGGTTGGCTTTGCTCCACCTGCCGCTCACGCTCTCCTTCTTCTCGATGATGTAGCCAGTGATCTTAGAGCCGCCATCATAGTTAGGTTTCTGCCAGACCAAGCTGATGGAGTTCTTGGTAATGTCGCTGATACGAACATTAATGGGAGGCTCTGCAGGAACACAGTTGATGCTCAAACTCAGACAACTACAAACAAACTCTTCATCTTTTCAATTCATGCTTTATATTTATGTGTAAAAATGAATAGAATTCAAAGATTAAAATGCTTTTATAAATAAAACATTTTTAAAAATGGCTTTATCATACTAAATAAATGCTATAATCTTCTTATCAATATGACCATTTGGAGTTAATATACAGTTTAAATCAAATCTGGAGGTCTTGCTCACCGCATGCATCAATAGCCAGCACGGCATCAGAGATCTTGCTGACAGTGCCAACTCCAGCAGCATTCTCAGCTGCCACCTTAAATTCATAGATGAGTCCTGGATTGATGTTGGTGACCTTGAAATGTGTGGCACGGATCACAGTCTTGTTGACCTTCTGCCATAGGATGCTGTTTCTGTCCTTCATCTGGAGGTGGTAGCCAAACACGTGGCTGCCTCCGTCTGACTTGGGCTCCTTCCAGGCCACTGTGATGCTCTCTCTGGTGACAGCAGTAATCTCTGGAGCTGATGGAGCATCAGCAATGGCTGCACAGAGAAAAGTCAAGGGTCAACACAATTACCATCACAAGAGAGAGGAAAAGCAGAGTAGAAGTGAGGAGAAAAGAGGAGAGCAGAGGAGTTGGGTGCTGATAGATGAGAAACCAGAGTAGGAAAGAAAAGATAAAGCAGAGAATCCAGTCTTACTGTAAGGCAGGCTAACGGTGACAGGCAGTGAGTCGATATGTTCACTGATTCCATATCTGTTCTCAGCTCTAATTCTGAACTGGTATTCCAGTCCTGTAGTCAGCTTCATGATCTTCATGGTGCAGCGAGCCACAGCAGAGGACACCTCCACCCAGTTGGCTGTGGTGGTCTCTCTCTTCAGTATGATGTAGTTGGTAATGGGGCTGCCACCATCGTATGCTGGTGGAAGCCACTTTAGGCATACACTGTCCTCTGTGACTTCAGACAGCTCCACAGGTCCCAGGGGAGCACTGGGCCGATCCAGAACCACAATGTTCACAAATGACTTGGTGGTTCCGCTGGAGTTGGAGGCTGTGATGTCATAGCGTCCAGAGTCCCCAGCAATGCTCTCCCGCAGGGTGATCTTAATGCTGTCAGGGGTGACCTCAGCATTGAACCTCATGGTGGATTTAAGCAAAACGTTATCCTTGGACAGAGAGACCTTGGGCAGGGGTCGGCCTGTCAGAGGAATCTCACATTTAAGGTTTGAGCCTGCTCTGACATATACAGTGTTGTGAGGGAAGTCCTTCATGTTGATCTCAGGAGATTCTGAAGAAAAAAGGAACAAGCAGAATTATGATTATATAAAAACATATCTGTTGTAACATTAAACTGACTATGATGTTTACTACAGTTACTCTTGCCCAGTGTTTTATTTGACCAAACGTATGTCTCCGTCTAACTCACCGAACTGGTCTTTGACCACCACAGGGGTGACCATCTCCTTGACGTCACTAAAACCAGCGTGGTTCTCAGCTCTGACTCTGAAGAAGTACTCAACATTCTCCCTCAGGCCAGATACAGTGAAATGTATGAACTTGGTGACACCACACTTGACCCATTTCTCCTGACCCTTCTCCAGTGCCTCCACGAGGTAGCTGGTGATTCTGCTGCCTCCATCCTGTTCTGGTTTAGCCCAGGCCAGGGAAACACTCTCCTTGGTCACATCAGTCACACCCAGCTTGGGTGGTGGGCTTGGTTTCTCTGCAAGGGATGAATTTGTGATTAACTGGAACAGTCATATGAAGGCTGGTTTACTTTTGATCTATAGCTATGTTGTTCTCTCTAGCATCAATGTTTATGTGTTGATATTGTTTTGATGTTTTCAAATATATGTATATGAACTTAGTAGGTTTTGAGTGGTTTATTTCAGTACCTGTGATCTTGGTTCCCTCCTTGGTTTCAGCAGGAACACCAACACCATACTCGTTCTCTCCTGTCACTCTGAAATAAAAGACCTCTCCCTCCTGCAGGTCTGTCACCTTGTAGGTCAGCCTGTGGCAGGTGTCAGTCAGCCTAGTCCAACCCTTCTTGCTGGCCTCACGGATATCCACCAGGTAGTTCTTGACTGGTCCACCTCCCTCATTCTCAGGAGTGTCCCAGGTCACGGTAGCAGAGGTCTTAGTCACTTCTTTGACTTCCACGTGGCCAGGAGGTCCAGGAGAGTCCAGGACTCTGACATTGAGAGTCAGGGAGGAGGTTCCAGCCATACTGGATAGGGTGATGGTGTACTTGCCAGAGTCATTGCGAGTGGCTTTCTCCAACGTGATGGAGGTGAAGGTGTCTGTGGTATCAATAACAGCACGAACTCTCAGGTCCACATCGGCCTTGGACCAAGTTACACTGGGGACAGGTTTTCCTTTGAAGGGAACGGTCATGGTGAAGGAGCTACCATCCTTTACAATAAGAGTCTTCCTCATCTCGTTGCTGATGTCAAACATTGGCTCCTCCTCTCTCTCCTTGGCCACCTGTTTGTCAGACTCAGAGCTTGGCTCGCTGACTCCTATCTTGTTGATTGACTTGACAACGAATACATACTCAGCTCCAGGAGTCAATCCCACGACTGTGAACTCCGTGTTCTTGGTGTTCTGGACACCAACAAGCCACTCATCATCTAAAGTCTTCCTGTATTCCACTCTGTAGCCAGTAACAGGGGCTCCACCATCAAACAGTGGTTTGTTCCAAGACAGGGTGACTGTGGTCTTTGTAGAATCAATAATCTTTGGTTTAGCAGGAGGAGAAGGCAGGAACTGGGGGTCCTCGGCCTTGGTGAGAGGGCAGGGAATACTAGGAGCACTAAGGCCAGCAGTGTTCTCTGCAAACACTCTGTACTCATACTCACAGCCCTCGCGGAGGTGAGAGGCTTTGACTCTCAAATCGTAAACAGGTTTCTTGTTGACACGGCACCAGCGTAAGCCGGTCTTCTCTCTCTTCTCAATGACGTAGCTTGAGATGCTACTGCCACCATCAGAGACTGGTCTCTCCCAGCAGATGGTCATAGCTTCACTGGTAACTGCGGTAACCTGGACATTAGTAGGTGCAGCAGGGACGGTGAATGGATCCATGGCTTTGGTAGGCTCACTCTCCAGGGCCTCTCCATCACCATACTTATTAACTCCTCTGACTCTGAAGATGTACTCATTTCCTTTGAGCAGCTTGGTCACTTTGCAAGTAGTGGCTTTCATGTCTCCATATACCAAAGTCCAGGCTAGGCGGCTGGTCTCTCGTTTCTCCACAATGTAGTGCATTATCTCTGCACCACCATTCTCCTGGGGAGGTCCCCAAGTCAGGGTGCATTTCTCTGCAGTGAGGCCAGACACAGCCAGAGGTCCAGAAGAAGGTCCAGGCCTGTCGAGAACTTTACAGTTGACAGCCACAGACCTGGTTCCTGCAACATTCTGCAGGGTCAGTACATATTGGCCAGAGTCTCTCCTGATGGCATCTCTAACAGTAAGGGCGGTTTTGAAGTTAGTGGATGTGATCTCACATCTGGCTTTAGCCTCAATCTCCTTTGCATCCTTAGACCAGGAGACAACAGGGAGAGGACGACCAGTGATGTCAGCATCAATTGTAATGGTCTCTCCTGCCTTGATCACAACAAGCTGTCTGAGCTTATCATCCAGGATAATAGTAGGAGGATCCACATCATCCTTGACAGTGACAGGTCCAGTGCCTTCAGAAGGAGCACTGAGCACCTCAGCAGCATTCTTGGCAATGACATGGAAATCATACTGTACATCCTCTATGAGGCCTGTGACATCAAAGTAAGTGTCCTGCAGGTTGGCGAAGTTACATTTCAGCCAGCGGCCATCAGGCAGCTCTCTACGTTCAACAATGTAGCCTGTGATCTTAGCACCACCGTCATACTCTGGCCCCTCCCAGAAGAGGGAGACAGAGTTCCTGGTGATGTTGGTAACTTGGAGGTTGCGTGGAGAATCACATGGATCCCTGGCTGCCACAGGTTCGCTTGCCTTTGTGCACTGGCCAATACCAGCAATATTCTCAGCATAGACTCTGAACTGATAAAGCAGGCCTTCTTCAATGCCAGTCATCTTAAACTGGTTTTCAGCCAGCAGACCTCTGTTGACCTTGGTCCACAGAATACTGCTCTGGTCTTTACATTCAACATGATATCCAATGATAGGACTTCCACCATCGCTAGCAGGTCCGCCCCATACGACCAGCATCCCAGACTTGGTGGCATGGGCCACGTGAAGGTTAGTGGGAGGGCCAGGAGGCTCGAAGGGATATTGAGCAACAATGGGGGCAGAGTCAATGGCATGGCTTTTGCCATAGCGGTTCTCAGCTGCAATACGGAATTGGTACTCGGTGCCCTGGTTTAGACGGCACACCTTGATTGATGTCCTGGCAACTGTGGCTGAGACAATCTGCCATGTGGTTGAGGTAGTGTCTCTCTTTTCCACAACATAGTTGTTAATCTGGCATCCACCATCATAGGTTGGGGGATCCCAGGACAGAGAGATGAAGTCAGCACTTACCTCATCCACCTTTATATTGCTGGGTGGACCAGGTTTGTCGAGTATAATGACAGAAATTTCAGCTGTTTTAGTACCTACTGAGTTAGTCAGAGCAATTTCATACTTTCCTATGTCCTCCTTAGTGGCATCCTTGATGATGATCTTGGATGAGGTCTTGGAAGTGACAACATTGACCCTGGTGGTCTGTTTCAGCACCTGGCCATCCTTCCTCCAGGACACTTCTGGCTGAGGTCTTCCTCTGAAGGGAACATCAATCTTTAGGTCATCTCCTGCCTTTACACTGAATGTGTTGAAAAGTAGGTTGAAGGTTGGCTCAAGGGTGATGTCCTTCACAACCACAGGGTTAGCCAATGGCTTGGCGTCACTCTTGCCTTTGTCATTCACTGCAATTACCCTGAAAGAGTATTCCTCTCCAGATGTTAGTCCATCAATAGTAGCCTCCAGTGCTTTGACTTCACTAAACACAGTCCATTTGTCATCTCCCTTAGGCTGCATTTCTACAATGTAGTTTGTGATCTTGCTGCCGCCATCATGGTCAGGTTTTTCCCAGGACAGGCTGACGCTGTGACGAGTCACATCAACTAGGGTTATTTTACCAGGTGGCAGAGGAGCCTCAGACACCTTCACAGCCTCTGTGGAGGCAGGGAGACCTACACCAAGCTCATTCACGGCTAACACACGGAAATAGTACAGGCCTCCTTCCTGCAGGTCAGAAATAATATATGAGTTTCTGACACAGTTTGTGCAGACACTAGTGAATGCCATTCTCTTCTGTTCTCTCTTCTCTACTATGTAATGTGAAATCTTGGCTCCACCATCAATGAGAGGAGGCTCCCAGGAAAGAGAAACAGACTGTCTTTTCACATCCTTCACCTCCAGGTTGGTCGGAGAACTGGGGGAGTCCAGAACTCTGACATTGATGAAGGCTGATTTGGAACCGCTGAGGTTCTCCAGGGTAAGCACATATTTCCCAGTGTCAAATCTGTCAACGTTGTCAATTACCAGCATTGTGTAGGAACTGGTGACTTCAATCTGGGCACGCTCTGTCAGGGTTCCATCAGCCTTGGACCATTTCACCTCTGGCTCAGGCTTTCCTTTGATGGTAACAAACAAACGCAGAGTGGAGCTGGCACGGATGTTAACCATTTTTCTCAGATCAGCATCCAGTTCAATTTCAGGGGCTTCCACCTTCTCAGCAGCAATTACAGACCCAGGCAGGTCCATGGGCTCTCCCACTCCCTCTATGTTAATAGCACTGATTCGGAAATTGTACTCCGCATTCTCCTTGAGTTTCTTGACCATGAAATGGGTGGTTTGGACACCAGTGGGTGGAGTGCAGACATACCACTCTTCATCTCCTGCATCCTTCATTTCCACAACATATCCCCTGATTGGATCTCCACCATCATAGATAGGTCTGGTCCAGGAAAGAGAGACAGTACTGCTAGAGTGGTCTGTTACTTTGACATTGTTAGGAGGTCCTGGTGGGTATGTAGCATCACAGGCTTTAATATACACAGTGGGTGCACTGGGCTTGCCCACACCAGCAGCATTTTCAGCTGAGATTCTGAACTCATAGGAGTGTCCCTGAGTGAGACCAGTGCACCTAAATCTCAGATCACTCAGCCTCTTCTTGTTGCACTTTGTCCATCTGATGCCATCTTTGTCACGTTTCTCCAGGATATATCCTTCAATCTCTGCTCCTCCATTGTCTTCAGGCCTCTCCCAGGTAAGCACCATAGAGTCCCTAGTGATAGCACTGGCCTCAGGGGTAGATGGGGCACTGGGAGTAGTGAAGGGGTTTCGAGCAATAACAGGCTCAGACTCTAAAGGTTCACCAACTCCATATTTGTTGACAGCAGTGACTCTGAAGATGTACTCATTGCCAGGCAACAACTTGGTGATTTTGTAGCTGACAGCCTGGATCTTGGGCTCAACCATGGTCCATGACAAGCGGCTGGTCTCCCTCTTCTCAATGATGTAGTGGGAGATACTGGCTCCACCGTCGTGTGAGGGGTGGCTCCAGTGCAGGTAGCACTTCTCGGCTGTGACTCCCTTGACCTCCAGAGGGCCATCAGGAGGACCAGGTCTATCCAGAACTTTGACATTGACTGGGATCATCTTGACTCCACCAACATTACTGAGCTTGAGCACAAAGTGGCCTCCGTCCACTCTGATGCAGTCCTTTACTGTCAGGATGGTGCGTGTGAGTGTGGTCTTGACCTCCATTCTAGGTGTGGTCTTGTCAATCTCCTTTCCATCTTTCAGCCACATAACATCAGGCAACGGCTTACCAAAGTAGTCAGCATCAATGACGAATGTCTCGTCTGCATGAACAACTGTCAGGTCTTTCAATTTAGGATCCATGGTGGCTGATGGGGCCTCAATCTCATCCTTGGCAGTGATTTCTCCTGTGCTCTGAGAGGGAGCACTGAAGATGCCAGCTGCATTCTTTGCAATGATTCTAAACTCATAGACACAGTCTTCTGTCAGGCCTGTGATGGTGAATTGGGTCTCAATTATGTTGGTGAAGCTAGCCTTCATCCAGCGGGTATCTGGATGCTTCCTCCTTTCCACCACATAGCCAGTGATGGCACTTCCTCCATTGTACTGGGGTACGGTCCACTGGAGTGTTATGTGGTTTCTTGTGATGACAATAGCCTCAGGTGTGCCTGGTGGGTCACACGGGTCCCTGGCTACTGTACTCTCAGAGATCTTGCTTGCAGGGCTGACTCCTGCTATATTCTCAGCATAAACTCTGAATTCATACTCAATGCCTTCCTCCAGCTCAGTGGTCTTGTATCGGCTATCTGGGATAAGAAGCTTGTTGAGTTTAGTCCATAGCAGGCTGTTCTTCTCCTTCCTCTCTAGATGATAGCCTAGGATGGGACTTCCCCCATTGTTGGTGGGAGGATTCCATTCAACCACCAGGCTATCCTTGCTAACAGCTGAAATAAATGGTGTGCCTGGGGCTGCAGGCTCACTGAATGGATACTGTGAAATAACAGCAGGAGAAACAATAGCTGGGCTCTTTCCATATCTGTTCTCAGCAGACACTCTGAACTGGTATTCAACTCCAGTCTTCAGATTGGTGACTTTGATAGTTGTTCGAGCAATAGTAGCAGAAACAATCTGCCATGCTGTAGTGGTAGTGTCCCTCTTTTCTACTATGTAGTTGTTGATCTGGCAGCCGCCACTGTACTCTGGAGGCTCCCATGATATAGTGACATAGTTAGAACTTACTTCCTCAATCTTCAGAGGACCAGTGGGTGGGCCAGGCTTATCCAGGATAACAACAGTGATGTCCTCTGTAGCTGTTCCAGCACTGCTGGTAGCAGTCACAGAATATTTACCCGAGTCCTCCCTGTTTGCATCCTTAATATACAATGTGGTAGATAATGCAGTGCTTGACACATTTAGTCTGGTTGTTTCCTTAATAGCCTGTCCGTCCTTCTTCCATTCAACCTTAGGTACAGGACGTCCGATGACTGGAATCTCAATCTTCAGATCTTCACCATGCTGCACACTGTATGTATTGCTTGTCATCTTGAACCCTGGCTCAATAGTCACATCCTTAGCAGTGACTGGTGCAGCCAGAGACCTGGGGTCACTCTTGCCCTTGTCATTGAAGGCTGAGACTCTAAACTGGTACTCTTGCCCTGTGCTGAGACCTGTGACGGTACCCTCACATGTCTTAGTTGTGGTGGCTACCACCCACTCCTCTGAGCCCTGAGGCAGCATCTCAATGTAGTAGCCCATTATTCTGCTGCCTCCATCATGGTCAGGCTTCTCCCAGGAGAGAGAGACACTGGTCTTAGTCACTTCAGTCAGGGTGACTTTTCCCACAGGCAGAGGGGGCTCGGATGTCTTAATTGAGTCTTCTGTCTCAGCTGGTACGCCCACACCAAACTCATTCTCAGCCAATACTCTGAAGAAGTAGAGCGCTCCCTCAGTTAGGCCAGTGATGCGGTAGCTTGTCTTGGTGCACTTGTTATCCACATTCGAGTAAGCCTTCCTAGTGGATTCACGCTTGTCAACCAGGTAGTTCTTGATTCTGGCACCACCGTCGATAAGAGGTGGCTCCCAGGTCAGAGTGACGCAATCCTTCTTAATGTCCTTTACCATGAGATTTAGAGGGGCTCCTGGCGTGTCCAGAACTTTTACAGATACAAAGGCAGACTTGGTGCCAGCACTATTCTCCAGTGTGAGGATGTATTTGCCAGCATCATTTCTGTCACAGATGTCAACAGAGAGCTGTGTGTAATCTTCACCATTCTCTATCTGGACTTTTCCAGGCAGGTCTCCATCCTCTTTAGCCCAGCTAATCTCAGGGGTGGGACGGCCCTTGAATGGGATGTAGATCCTCATTGAACCTCCTGCACGAACAACAGCTCCCTTCCTGAGATCGGAGTCCAGAGTCATCTCTGGAGGATTCATTTTATCTACAGGTGTCACCACTCCCTCGATCTCTGTGGGCTCACCCACACCCACCTTGTTGATGGCACAGATACGCACCTTGTATTCCTGGTGCTCAATCAGTTTCTTGATAGTGAACTTGGTGGTATTGACTCCAGAGGGCGGGGTGCATATGGACCATTCTTCCTCATCGGCCTTGCTTATCTCCACAGCATAGCCTTGGATTTCACAGCCACCATCATAAATGGGCCTGTGCCAAGCCAGACTGATGGAGTCCTTAGTAGTGTCAACCACGTGTGCATTGGTCGGACAACCAGGCTCGAATGTGGGGTCACAGGCTTTGAGGTAGGGGGTAGGTGGGCTAGGCTGACCCACTCCAGCTGCATTCTCAGCAGACAGCCTGAATTCATACTCATGGTCCTCAGTCAGCCCTGTTACTCTGAAGCGCAAATCTGTGACTCTACGTTTGTTACATTTGGTCCACCTCACACCAGCTCTGTCTCTCTTCTCCACAATATAGCCAACAATCTCACTGCCACCAGTTGTCTCAGGGCGGGTCCAGCAGACTGTCATCGAGTCTCTGGTAATGTTGGTGATCTCCAGCTCCTGAGGGGGACCAGGAGGAACAAATGGATTCCTCATGACTACTGGTGCTGACTCTAGGGGCTCGCCTACATCATACTTGTTGACAGCCATGACTCTGAAGATATACTCGTTACCTTTCAACAGCTTGGTGACCTTGAACATGGTAGCGCCACAATCACTGGAAACCACAGTCCATGCCAAACGGCTGGTTTCTCTCTTCTGAATGATGTAGTGAGATATGCTCGCTCCACCATCGTGCCTTGGGGGCAGCCATGACAAAGAGCACTTCTCCTCAGTTACATTGCTGACAGTGAGTGGTCCCTGTGAGGGGCCTGGTCTGTCCAGTACCTTCACACTAAAGGGAACAGTCTTGGTTCCAGCCACATTAGTCAGAACCAGAATGTACTGTCCACCATCCACTCTGATGGCATCCTTAACCACGAGTAAGGCCTTAAAGTCTGTGTTTTTGATCTCAGCTCTGGCTGAGTTCTCCACCTCAACATCTCCCTTGAACCACTGAGCTGTGGGGATGGGCTTTCCTTCCACACTGGCTTCAAGACTGAATGTCTCTCCAGCATTGATAACAATTGTTTGGTTGTATATAGCATCTGTTTCACACTTAGGTGGGTCTACTTCATCCTTGGCTGTGATGGATCCTGTGCTCTCAGAGGGCTTACTGACAGCTCCAGCTGCATTCTTGGCAATCACTCTGAAATCATATTTACAGTCCTCAGTCAGACCGACAACTGTGAATTCATGTTCAATGACATTTGTAAAGCTAGCCTTCATCCATCTTCCCTCAGGGAGATCACGTTTCTCCACTACATAGCCGGTAACCAGGCTTCCGCCATCATACTCTGGAGGGGTCCACCTCAGCTTCACTGAATGTCTAGTCACAATGATAGCCTCAGGGCGCCCAGGAGGATCACAGGGATCCCGAGCTACACAACCTTCAGACACTTTGCTGCATTTGCCGATGCCTACAATATTCTCAGCATAGACTCGGTATTCATACTCAATGCCCTCCTCCAGAGGAGTAGATTTGAACCTGCAGTCCTGGATGAGAGTTTTGTTGATTTTGGTCCAAAGGATGCTGTTCTTCTCCTTCCTTTCCAAATGGTAGCCAAGGATAGCACTGCCTCCATCAGATGGGGGTTTATGCCATTCAACTACCATGTAGTCTTTTGTGTAGGAAGACACAAATGGTGTTCCAGCTGGACCAGGCTCTTGGAATGGATACTGGGCCAGGACAAGCTCTGAATCAATGGCATAGCTCTTTCCATATCTGTTCTCTGCATAGATTCTGAACTGGTACTCAGCACCTGTCTTCAGGTTGGCGACTTTAAGTGTGGTTCTGGCAACAGTGGCAGACACCACCACCCAGTTAGTTGTGGTTGTATCTCTCTTCTCCACCACGTAGTTGGAGATCTGGCAGCCACCTGTGTATGTGGGAGGCTCCCAGCTGAGAGTGATACTCTCAGCACTGATGTCCTCCAATTTAACAGGGCCTTTAGGTGGGCCGGGCTTATCCAGGGTGATCACCTCTATAGTGGCATCCTTGGATCCAAGGGCATTAGCGATGTTAATGCTGTACATACCTCCATCTTCTCTGGTGGCATCCTTGATGGTAAGGGTGGTGTGGTGTGTTGTGTCACTGACATTGACTCTAGTGGTTTGCTTAAGGGCACCTCCATCCTTTGTCCAAGTGATGGTTGGCTTGGGATGACCAGCAATGGGGACCTCCACCTTCAGGTCATGTCCCACCTGGACACTATAGGTGCTCATCTTAGGCCTCACATCAGGCAAAATAACAAGGTCCTTGGCTACAACTGATTGTGCAAGCTGTCTGGGGTCACTCTTGCCCTTGTCATTGACAGCAACTACTCTAAACTGGTACTCTTCTCCTTTGTGTAGGTTAGTTACCACAGTCTCCAATGCCTTCACACTAGCACAAACAGACCAAACGTCACTGTCCTTAGGTGCCAATTCCACATCATAGTGACTGATCCTGCTGCCACCATCATGTTCAGGCTTCTCCCAGCTCAGGGTTACACTTTTACGTGTGACGTCAACCACACTGACTTTACCTGGTGGCTGAGGCTTCTCAGAGATCTTCACTGGCTCTGTGGTTTTGGCAGGGAGACCCACACCATATTCATTCTCAGCCAGGACTCTGAAGAACAAGATTCCACCCTCTGGAAGAGGTTCAATCTTCCATGACATCCTGTTGCAGGTAGTAACATGCGAGTAGACTTTCCTGGTGCTCTCACGCTTCTCAACAATGTAGTGCTTGATCTTAGAGCCACCATCCAGGAGTGGAGGCTCCCATGTCAGAGTAACAGAGTTCTTGGTGATTTCTTTCACAATGAAGTTAGCTGGTGGACTGGGTGTGTCCAAAACTCTAACGCTGATGAAGACTGACTTCACTCCACTGGCATTTTCTGCTGTCAGAGTGTACTTGCCACTGTCAAATCTGTCCACATTCTCAATGACGAGTGAAGCATAGCTGCCTGTATTGTCAATCTGGGCTGTCTCCTTAATCTCTCCCTCAGCTTTGCCCCACTTCACTTCAGGAGCAGGGCGTCCCCTCACAGGAACAAACAACCTGAGAGTGCCGGCTGCTCTGATATTGATCATCTTTCTCATATCAGCATCCAGTTCAAGGTCGGGAGCCTCAAGCTTCTCCGCTAGAAGTATCTTTCCAGGAACATCAGCATGCTCACCAACACCAATCTTGTTGATGGCATACACTCTGAATTGGTACTCGTGCTTCTCCAGTAGCTTGGTCACTGTAAATTTAGTCTCTGTAATTCCAGTGGGGGGGGTGCACATGAACCATTCATCAGCTGCTCCGTTGCGGGCCTCAACTATGTAGGCTTGAATCTCACAGCCACCATCATAGATGGGCTTGCCCCATGTCAGTGAAACAGTGGATCTGGATGTGTCAACCACCTTGGGGTAGTTTGGTGGGCCTGGCTTAAAGATGGGATCCAGGGCTTTGTAGTACACTGTTGGGGGGCTAGGTTTGCCAATGCCAGCAGAATTCTCAGCAGACACTCTAAATTCATAACTTCGGTTTTCTAGGAGGCCTGTGACCCGGAAGCGCAATTCACTCACAGTGCGCTTGTTGCACCTAGTCCATCTCACACCCTCCTTATCACGTTTCTCCACAATGTACCCTTGGATAGGGTTGCCACCATCATTAGTTGGTCTCTCCCAGGTCACCACCATGGAGTCTTTGGTGATTGTGGACACTTCCACCTCTGTTGGTGGGTCAGGGGGGACAAATGGATTAGTAGCAATCATTGGCTCAGATTCCAATGGCTCACCAACTCCATATTTGTTGACTGGGATCACTCTAAAGATGTACTCATTTCCTTGTAGTAGTTTGGTTATCTTTAGGTTCAAGGTCTGTACCTTGGGGTCAACCACAGTCCAGACCAGTCGGCTAGTCTCTCTCCTCTCCACAATGTAATGAGAAACTTCACTGCCTCCATCCTGCAGTGGTGATTTCCATGCAATAGAGCATTTCTCATTGGTGACTCCATAGATGGAAATAGGGCCCTCAGGTGGGCCTGGTCTATCTAGGACCTTAACATTTATTTGAACAGATTTCTCTCCTCCAACATTCTTTACCAGCAGAGTGTACTGGCCTCCATCCACACGTATGGCCTCCTTGACAACCAGATAGGCTGTGAAGTCAGTGTTCTTTATCTCAAGGCGAGCTGCTTCAGCAATCTCCTGGTTGCCTTTCAGCCATTGGACTGAAGGCACTGGCTTACCAAAGATACCAGCTTCCAGATTGAATGTCTCTCCAGCATTCACCACCACTGTCTGTGAGTACTTGGGCTCTAGATCAATCTTAGGTGGCTCCACCTCATCCTTAGCTGTAATAGCTCCAGTGCTCTCTGATGGCTTGCTGCAGACACCAGCTGCATTCTTGGCAATGATACGGAACTCATAGATCTGGTCCTCAGTCAGTCCAGTGACGACAAATTGAGTCTCAATGATATTGGTGAAGCTAGCTTTCATCCAGCGCCCATCAGCTCCCTCTTTCTTCTCCACTACATAGCCTGTGACCTTGCTGCCACCATCATACTCAGGCTTGGTCCATCTGAGTGTCACCTGGTTTCTGGTGACAATAACAGCCTCTGGTTTTCCTGGGCTATCACATGGATCCCTAGCCACCTGCATCTCTGTCAGCTTGCTAGCTTTACTGATGCCAACAATGTTCTCAGCGTAAACTCTGTACTCATATTCAATACCCTCCTCAAGGCCAACCGCCTTGAACCTGGTTTCTGGGATGAGTTGTTTATTTTGTTTCACCCACAGGATACTGTTTCTTTCTTTGAGTTCCAGATGATAGCCTAGAATCTTACTTCCACCATCATTGCTGGGCTTATCCCATACAATCACCATGGACTCCTTGTTGGCGGACTGGACCACCAGAGAACGTGGTTGGCTGGGTACCTCAAATGGATACTGAGCAACAATGGGCTCAGACAGCAAGACAGATGACTTGCCATATCGGTTCTCAGCTGCAATTCTGAATTGGTACTCGGACCCAGTCTTAAGACGAGCTGCTTTGATAGTGGTTCTGGCCACTGTAGCAGACACAATCTGCCAGTTGGTGGTTGATGTGTCTCTCTTCTCAACAATGTAATTGTTGATTGCGCAGCCACCATCATACTCTGGTGGGTTCCAGGACAGAACCACACTGTCAGCAGTAACTTCATCCAGCTTTATGGGGCCTGTTGGAGGACCAGGCTTATCCAGAACAACCACACTAATGTCTGTGGTTGCCTCTCCAGCAGTGTTGGTCAGCTTGATGGTGTATGTTCCCACATCATCTCTGCAGGCCTCTTTGATGACCAGAAGAAGGTTTCTGTCAGAAGTTTCAGCATTGACTCTAGTTGTCTCCTTCAGGACAATGCCATCTTTGAGCCAAGTCACTGTGGCTTTTGGACAAGCAGCATATGGAACTTCTACCTTCAGATCATCTCCTGCCAGCACGCTGAATGTATTGAAGAGCAGCTTGAAGGTAGGAGAGATGACCAGGTCTTTAGCCACTACAGGCATGCTGAGGGGACGAGGGTCGCTGACTCCCTTCTCATTGGCGGCTGAGATCCTAAACATGTACTCCTCTCCATGTGTCAGGCCAGAGACAACAGCCTCATTGGTCTTAACCACCATGACCTGGGTCCACTTCTCACTACCTTTACCCTGCATCTCAACAATGTAGCCTGTGATTCTGCTGCCACCATCATGGTCAGGCTTCTCCCAGGACAGAGTGACGCTGGTGCTTGTGACATCACCCAGAGACACTTTGCCTGGTGGCAGAGGTTTCTCTGACACCTTGATTGGTTCAACAGTCTCCACTGGCAGGCCAATGCCAAACTCGTTCTCAGCCAGGATTCTGAAAAAATATAATTTTCCTTCCTCCAGATCACCAACCTTCCAGCTTGACTTGTGGCAGCTGGCACAAACTGTTGAGTAGGCCTTTCTAGTTGACTCACGCTTTTCCACTATGTAGCTACGGACTCTGGAGCCGCCATCAATGAGGGGTGCATCCCACATAAGGGAGACTGAATCTCTGGTGACCTCTTTGATTATCAGATTCTGAGGTGCTCCAGGAGTATCCAGCACCCTGACATTGACAAAGGCTGTCTTACTTCCTGAGGCATTTTCCACGGTCACCATATATTTACCTCCATCGAACCTGTCCACATTTTCTACTTGAAGAGTGGTGAAAGATGAGGTGACTTCAATGATGGCTTTGTCCAGAGATTCTCCATGCTCTCTTGACCATTTGACCTCAGGTGCTGGTCTGCCCTTGATGGGGACAAACAGTCTAAGTGTACTGCAGGCTCTTATGCAGACCACCTTACGCAACTCTGCTCCCAGGTCAATCTCTGGAGGAAGAAGCCTGTCCTCGGCCTTGGGAGTTCCAGGCACAGCAGCAGGCTCTCCGACTCCTTCACAATTAGTGGCACAGATATTGATTTTATACTCCTGGTTTTCCTTTAAGTTGGTAATAGTGAAAGATGTGGCTGTCCATCCCTTCTTGGGGGTGTGAATGGTCCACTCATCCTCCTCCGGCAAGCATGTCTCCACAATGTAGCCGGTGATTTCAGAGCCACCATCATAGACAGGCTTGTTCCAGGCAACAGTGATGGAAGACTTGGTTGTGTCCAGTACTCTAGGGTTACCAGGGGGTCCAGGTTGGAAGATGGTGTCCATGGCTTTGTAGAATGGACTGGAAAGACTGGGCTGGCTCAACCCTGCATTATTCTCAGCAAGAACTCTGAACTCATACTCATGTCCTGGTGTGAGGCCAGAGACCTTGAATCTCAGGTCAGTCACTGTCCTCTTGTTGCATTTCACCCAGCGCAGGCCAGTCTTGTCTCTCCTTTCAATTATGTAGGTGTTGATGCTGCTGCCTCCATCGTGCTCAGGGCGGTCCCAGCAGACAACCATGGAGTCTTTGGTAATGGTGGTAACCTCAGGTTGCTGTGGTTGGTCTGTGGGGACATAGGGATTGGCACAGATGATAGCTTCAGACTGGACAGGTTCACCCACACCATACTTGTTGACAGCCATGACTCTAAAGATGTATTCATTGCCCTTCAGAAGCTTGGTGACCTTGAATCTATTGGCCTGAAGGTCTGTAGCCACATTGGTCCATGCAAGCCTGCTGGTCTCACGCCTCTGGATGATGAAGTACTCAATCTTTGCACCACCATCATGAGAGGGATGCAGCCAGTTAAGGACACACTTCTCAGCAGTGATATCAGAAACAGTCAGAGAATCTGGTGGTCCAGGTCTGTCAAGCACTTTGACATTGAATGTGAATTTAGCAAAGCCACCAGGGTTGCTCGCTGTCAAAGTGAAGGCCCCACCATCCCTCCTCAGGGAATCTTTATTTACCAGTGTTGTGTGAAAGTCCGACGACTTGATCTCCAGTTTGGCTGTATCCTCAAGTTCCTTTCCTTCCTTGGTCCATACCAAAGATGGTATTGGTCTACCAGTCACATTTGCTTCTAGTTTGAATACCTCTCCTGCCATGACAACAACAGTGCTGCTGTAGGAAGCATCAACATCAAGCTTGGGCTCTTCTATATCATCTCTGCATGTGATCTCCTCTGATGGCTGAGATGGAGCGCTGACAGCACCAGCGGAGTTTCTAGCAAACACACGAAACTCATAGGTTGCATCCTCAATCAGTCCACTGACTGTGTAGATCGTCTCCAGAATGTTGTTGAAGTTGGCCTTTAGCCAGCGTCCATTAGGCAGCTCTCTCCGCTCCACTGTATATCCAGTGATGGAGAATCCACCATCTCCCTCTGGTTTGGTCCATGAAACAGTCACCTCATGTCTGGTGATATTTAGGGCCACAGGCCTGCCAGGGGCATCCACGGGGTCTAGTGCATACATAGGCTCAGACGGCTTGCTGGCTTTGCTTAGGCCAGCCATGTTTTCAGCAATGACGCGGTGTTCATATGCAATTCCATCAACCAAACCTGTTGATTTGAAGATATTTCCAACAACCAGAGCCTTGCTGATCTTTTGCCACAGAATGCTGTTCCTTTCCTTTCTCTCCACATGGTAGCCAAGGATGGGGCTGCCTCCATCTGAGGATGGCTCATTCCAGCTCAGAGTCATAGCGTCCTTGTTGAAGGATGTGACAACAGGTGAGCCTGGCTGTCCTGGCACATCAAAAGGATAAGCAGCCACCACAGGATCAGAGACAATACAGGGACCAATGCCATATCTGTTCTGGGCCTTGACACGGAACTGGTACTGAGTTCCAGTGTTAAGGCGAGCTGCCTTGAACGTGGTACGGATAACTGTAGCTGCCAATTCCACCCAGGAAGTGCCAGTGGTCTCCTTCATCTCGACAATGTAGTTGTTTATGGGAACACCACCGTCATTCTCTGGCGCCTCCCAGGACATAAGCACATAGTCACATGACACCTCTTCCAGCTTGATTGGCCCTGTGGGAGGCCCTGGAATGTCATGGACCAGGACTGTGATGGTCTCAGTAACTGTGCCCAGGATGTTCTTTCCGGTCATGGAATATTGGCCTCCATCGGCTCTCTTGATTTCATTGATGTTCAGGATGGTGGAGAAAGGTGTGGTTTCAACGTTGATTCTTTGTGTCTCCTTCAGTAATGTGTCTCCCTTCTTCCAGGAAACCACAGGTCTGGGTTTGCCAAACACTGGGATCTCCACCTTGACTCTGTCCCTGGCCTTGGCAATGACTGTCTTCTGGTAGACTCCGCGCAGGTCAAAGGATGGGGCAGCAGTCTGTTCTTTAATTATAGCGGGTCTGCTCTCACGTGGGTCACTCCTACCTGATGCATTTACTGCCATGATGCGGAAGGTATACTCTGCGTTCTCAGTCAGATCTGTGACAATGTAGTCCAGTGCCTTGATGGTGGCCATATGGACCCACTGCTCTGTATCCTTCTTCTGGGCCTCAATGACATATCCTGTAATCAAACTGCCACCGTCATGAAGGGGCTTGGTCCAAGCTAGGCTGGCACTGTCAGATGTCACATCTGTAACATACAAGTTTTCAGGGGCAGAGGGAGCCTGAGAGACTCTGATTGGCTCAGGGGTTTCAGCAGGTTCACCCACACCAAGGTCATTCTCAGCAGAGACACGGAAGTAGTAGTGAGCACCCTCATCCAGGTTGGGGATCTTAAAGGAGCATTTCTGCCATGTGGTGCTAAGCACTGTGTAGGCCTTCTTAGTTGCCTCTCGCTTCTCAATGATGTAGTTGTGAATCTTGGATCCACCATCAATGATGGGGATTTCCCACTGTAAGGTGATGCTGTTCTTGGTGATCTCTCTGGGTTTGAGGTTGACTGGTGGTCCTGGCGTGTCTAAAACTTTAACATTGACAAAGCCTTGTTTTTTTCCTGCAACATTCTCAAGACACAAGTTGTATTTGCCAGCATCATATCTGGTGCAGTCAGGGATGACCAACAAGGTGTAGGACTCTGTGGTGTCGATATGAGCACGGGTCTTCAGGTTCGTGTCATCCTTGCTCCAGGTCACTTCAGGCACAGGGCGGCCCTTGATGGGAACAAACATACGGATGGAGGCACGACATCTGACAACCAATGTCCTCCTCAGCTCAGCATCCAGCTCGAAGTCTGGTAGAGTCTCCCGGTCGACCAGATCAGTCACTTTTTCAACCTCAGCAGGCTCACCAACTCCCTCAGAGTTTACAGCTCTGACTCTAAAGTAGTACTTTCCTCCCTTCTGCAGATTGCCAATGACGTATTCAGTGACTCTGATTGGAGTCTGTGTCTCCGTCTCCCAATCATCGTGCCCATCTTTCTTATATTCAACAATGTATCCATCAACATTAAGGCCTCCATCGTAGTGTGGGCGCCCCCAGTTGAAGGTGGCTGTTGTCCTAGTAGTGTCTGCAATTCTAGGATTGGATGGAGGACCAGGAGGATCTAGAAGTACAAAAATTGAAGAAGGGAAAATAGGTATCTAGATTTAAAAAAAATTAACAGCATTCTTTTTTTGTGACAGAGTGAGAGCTCTCTGTTTCTATTAATTAGACCTTAGGTTTTACTTACATACAATATCTTTGGTCATGACAGGTTGAGAAGGCTCACTGGGTTCCCCAAAGCCAGCCTTGTTCTCAGCAGTTACTCTGAACTCATACTCTACTCCCTCGCTCAGGCCTTGCACCTTGAAACGCAGGTCAGGGACTGTTCTCTTACAAGCCCTCACCCATCTCATTCCCCTCCTCTCTTTTCTCTCTACACAATATCCTCTGATGTCACTTCCTCCATCCACAGCAGGTCTCTTCCATGAAATGGTGACAGCATTTCTGGTGACATTATCAATCTCTGGGATTGAGGGTGGGCCTGGTGGGCCTGCAAGGAAAACATTAGGGTCAGAACCATCTTAAAACTGGAAATGTATGTGATTGGATAATCAGAAAAAGAATACTTATAATGAATGAAAGCAATATTCTAATTGAAGGAAAGATAAAAAATGTTATTGCCAAAATGTGTTTTTACTAAACGTCACATATAATATTTCCTAACTACTGTAAGCTCTATGTTTACTATGGACTTACGGAAACTGTCAACCATTTTTACAGCATCAGACTGGCTTGAGTCTCCAGTGCCATACTGGTTGACAGCAGACACTCTAAAGATGTACTCATTGCCCTTGATAAGCTTGCTGGCAACATGTCTGCAGTCCATGACGTTCTCGGCTAGCTTGGTCCACAGCAAGCGGCTGGTTTCTCTCTTTTCCACCACATAAGACTTGATGGAGCAACCTCCATCCTCTTCAGGAGGAAGCCAGGTCAAGGTGCACTTCTCAGCTGAAATGTTGCTGGCCTCGATGGGGCCTGGAGGTCCAGGGATGTCCAGGACCTTCACCCTGACATGGTCTTCTTTGATACCAAAGGGGTTGCTTGCAGTGATGGTGTACTCTCCCGTGTTCTTTCTGCTGGCGTACTTGATAGCCAGAGTGGATGAGGTGGGGGTGCTGGTGATGGTGACAGCATCCGAGTTTTTGAACTCACGGCCAGCCTTAGACCAAACAGCAGTGGGGGGAGGCTTGCCAACAATCTTTGAGGCAGAGATTATGATAGTGTCCCCTGCCCTGACAGATACATCTTTCATCTCAGGGTCGATGGTGATAGTTGGGGGTTCTGCAAGGAACAAGGGAAAGTAATAAGCTACAATATAATGTTATGTATAAGTTAGTGTCCCTCTTCACTTAAGGAAAACTAATGAAATACACAGATAGGTCAGTATTTATATAGAGAGTTACAGTCTCATCAAAAAGGACCACATCATGACTACTGCAATCTGACATGCTGTGTCATGGAAGGCACTATTTCACATGTCACAGTAACAGCAGCAAACTACTCTTTGTTTTTCAACTATTTTCTCAATTTCTATATTTGATAAATACATTTGGAATATGATAAGTTTCTCTACATTACATGCCATGCATATTTTATATATAAACTTTATTTGAATGATATCACATCTATGCACAAAGAAAAGCACGGAAGTCTATCTTACCATACTCGTCCTTGCAGGTGAGCAGCTCAGTGTGCTCTGAGGGGGTGCTGATGGCTCCTGCAGCATTCTTGGCTCTGACCCTGAACTCATACTGAGCTCCCTCCGTCAGGTCAGTGACAGTGAAGGCACAGCTGTGGATGTTGACATGGTTGGCCTTCATCCAAGCCTTTGTTCCAGCCTCCAGCTTCTCCAGCATGTAGCCAGTCAGTTTGTGGCCACCGTCATACTTGGGAGCGGTCCACATCAGAGTCACCATGCTCCTGGTGACATTGATCACGTCAGGCTTGCCAGGAGGGTCTGAAAGAGAAAGACAATAAAGAGTAAAGAATATACTAGAAACAGATGTTTAAAATGAAATAATCTTATCTTTTTCTGCTGTTTTTGGACAGTGACAGTGTAGATAGATAGGAAAGACGGGGAGAGTGAGAGGATATGATATGCAACTAAGTTTGCAGGCTGGATTTGAACCAGCGACGTCGTGGCCATGTGATATGCCTGCTAATCCTTCAGCTATGGAGGCGCCCCATAATCTTATTTTTTGTAAATGATTTTATTCCAGATTCAAGTTTTTAGTGCAATCCATGCACACATAGATGAGACAGAATTTTGACAAGACATACTTTATAATCCTGTGTATTTCAAAAATACTTAACAATCCTGTGTATTACAAAAGTACTTTATTTTCTGCTGTAACTACAGACTCTTTCTAGTGTAGTGTGTATGAACAGTCCAGTAGGAATCTTGCATAAACGATGAACATCAACATATCAAACACCAAATACGACTGACGCAGTAAACCGGGTGTGAGTGTACTCACCAATAGGATCCAGGGCGACCACACCTTCAGTGACCCTGCTCGCCTTTCCCAGGCCAGCCATGTTCATGGCCATCACTCTGAACTCGTACTCTAGTCCTTCTATCAGGCCCGTCACTCTACATTCCTTCACCCTCAGGGGAGTCTTGCTGGCCCTCTTCCACATCAAACTGTTCCTCTCCTTAAACTCCACATGGTATCCTGCACACAGCACGCACTTTTTACTACCAGTTTAAACACAGGAAGGTTCGTTGTTTGTTGTTACTGTTGTGGCTAGCTGCCCTCTACAGAGGTATTCATGAGTATGCTGAAAGAAATGAGAATACGTTACCAGTAATCGGGGAGCCACCAGTGTCTTTAGGATCATCCCAAGTCAAGATCGCCGACTCATGGCGGATGCTGACTATATCTGGAGGAGCAGGTGCCTCAGGCACATCTACAGGAAGAAAGAAAGGGAAAGCAAGATGATGGGGATTAAACTTCAGTAAAGCACAATAAGTTTAAGGATAAAGATTTGTTCTTTATAAAAACTGCACTATCAAGTTTAACATTATCATACTAGATAATATGCTAACACTCATTGTTAAATAGACAAGACATCCATCCATCTATCCATCCATCATCCACACCGCTTATCCTGCTCTCAGGGTCGCGGGGATGCTGGAGCCTATCCCAGCAGTCATTGGGCGGCAGGCGGGAAGACACCCTGGACAGACCGCCAGGCCATCACTGGGCCCACACACACACACACACACACACACACATTCATACCTAGGGACAATTTAGTACGGCCGAGTCACCTGACCTACATGTCTTTGGACTGTGGGAGGAAACCAGAGCCCCTGGAGGAAACCCACGCAGACATGGGGAGAACATGCACACAGAGGACGACCCGGGACGACCCCCAAGGTTGGATTACCCCAGGGCTCGAACCCAGGACCTTCTTGCTGTGAGGCCACTGTGCTAACTATGTCCTCTTTAATTACAGAACTATATCCAACTACAAGATGTAATAATAGCAATAAAAACAACAACAGTAATAGACAAGTTGAGTTCATCATAAACTCACTGAATGGATGCTGGGCGATGACTGGATCTGACCTCAGGTACTCTCCAACCCCGTACTTGTTCTCAGCAAACACTCTGAAGATGTACTCCACTCCATCATGGAGCCTGATCACCCTCATAGTGTTCTTCTGGATAGCAGAAGCTACCGTGGCCCACTTGTTATCTGTGGTCCTCCTTTTCTCAACAATGTAGTTAGAGACCTCAGCCCCACCATCATCCTTGGGAGGTCCCCACTCCAGAGTGATGCCATCAGCAGTAATCTCATCAAACTTGATTGGTCCGGTGCAGATGCCTGGTTTGCCAACTACTTTGAGCTTGAACTTGCAGTCCTTGGAGCCGGCGCTATTCCTGACATTGATTGTATAGGTCTCAGCATCTCCTCTCTGGCAGTCTCTGATTAGCAGGGTGGTGATGCCGTGAGAGGCCTCAACACACATCCTGCCAGTGTCTCCCAGGGTGACGTCTCCCCTCTTCCAGGTGGCGGTGGGGTAGGGCACACCGATCAGCGGGATGTTGATTCGCATTGTGCTGCCCTCCTTAGCCACATAGCACAAGTCAGGCAGGCCACTCAAGTCGCAGTCAGGCAGCACTGGAAAACACGAGTACATACATGATCATTTTTCAATTCCTCAGATTAACATAAAGCACTTGTAATTTCAATCACCATCATGGTTACAACAAATTCAACTTTCTGCAGGTAACACAGATTTGAACAGAGTTTGGGTTCACTCCCATCTGTATAGAAAAAAAAGTAGTTCCCAAGGCCTGAGGGTTTAAATCTTTAGTCCAAGTTAGTTATTTCACACAGCTTTCCCCCTGCCATCATCTCATTAATTATGTGAATTTAAACAAATTCAGATTCAGGTCATATACGTTTGGATACAGAGGCAGATGTTCTCACCGATTTGATCTTTAGCCAAGATGGTAAGCTCAGTGGGGGGTCCTTCTCCAGACTCATTAAGGGCCTTGACTCTGAAGGAATACTCCTTGCCCTCTGTCAGCTCTCCAATGGTGTGGGAGGTGTTCTTGCTCTTCATCAGCTGCTTCCACTTGTCTTCTCCCTCGCTCTGCTCCAGAATGTAGGCAGAGATGTAGCTGCCACCATCAGAGATGGGCTTCTTCCAGCCCAGAGTCACAGAGTCCTTGGTAATCTTCTGGGGTTTGAAATCTGTTACTGGACCAGGTTGTTCTTGTGGGAGGAAGAGAGGATTGAGGATGAGGTTTGTGATGAAGATTGAGGATGAGGCTGATGTGGAACAATATTTGGTGTGTATTCACTAGATACTAAAGAATTGCTTTAAATTTACACAAATATTTACACAACATGTCATGAGAATGTCAAAAGAATTCACATATTCAATAAAGCGTGAACAATGTCATTCAAATGTAGCACAGATGTTTAAAATGTCCATAATCTCTCCATCCATCCATCCATCCATGCAGCCTACCTGAGGCCCTAACGCTGCCAGCAGTCTCACAGCCCTCTCCAATGCCGTAGGCATTCTCTGCCAACACTCTGAAGCAGTAGGCCTGTCCTCCCTCAAGATTGAGGATTCTGAAAGAGATCTTGGGGCAGTCAGCAGACACGCAGGTCCAGGCCTTCCTCTCGGCCAAGCGTTTCTCCACGACGTAGCTCTTAACAGGGCTGCCACCATCGATCAGAGGGGCATCCCAAGTGATGCAGGCATGGTTTCTAGAGGTCTCCTTGACAATTAGGTTAACCGGAGGGCCAGGGGTGTCTGGGACAGGCACAAAATTGCATAGAATATTTTTAACCAAATTTAAACACAAACTATATAAGGATATACCACAACTAATCCCTGCAGAACAAGAGTACTTGTGTGTTTTTAAGGGTGTGCATCCCTATGTCTATTACTAAACTTGTAGATTGTGTCTCATGCTGAAAAAGATAAAAAACAAAGTGCAAAGCAGAGTTTTGCCAACAGTGGCTCAACTGTTTTGTTTTTAAAATGGCCTATTAAATAAAGACACAAGTGTACCAGCAAATTCTAATACTGCCGCTCTAGCTGCTATGCATCTAGAGTTCCTTCACTTTTGGTTCCCATTTTGGATCTATGCTGTATATTTAAAGACTCTTATGCACCGTTTAATAAACAGACACATACACATTTTGGCACACTGCGGTCTTGTAAACAGTTTGGTCAGAACATCTTACCGAGGACTTTGACAACAATGGTGTAGCTCTTAGAGCCGCTGTTATTCTCCAGAGACAGGACATATTTGCCAGCGTCATATCTGTTGATATCTTCAATCATTAGCAGGGTGTCCCACTCTGAGGTCTTGATCAGAAGGCCCTGTCTCTCCTTCAGGTTGGCATCCACTTTGGTCCAGGTGACCTTAGGTGCAGGACGTCCTCTCAGGGGAACGTAGAGTCTCATTGTTACTCCAGCTCTCAGCACCAAGGCCTTACGCAGATCAGCATCTAACTCGGCCTCAGGGGCAACTACAAGACAGAGCAGAGAAGCCTCAGCTGAAGAGCACATGGTACCTCGCTGCAGTAGACAGACATTCCAGAAGACTCTCTTTGTTCAAATACAATTCAGATATGGAAGTGTTAGAATGCATATCAGTTCTTCTGACTATTATCCATTCGGTAGCTTATTCTACCACACACATATTGATGCATGTAACTAAAGGATGGCCAGTACAGCAGGAAGTGAGTAACATACTCAGGATGTCCTTGGGCATGTGGTTTCCAGGAACCTCGCTGGGCTCACTGTATCCAATCTTGTTAACGGCAATGACCCTGAACTGGTACTCTGTGTTGTCCATGAGACCTGTTACCAAGAACTTTGTGGCCTGGAGCTTCTTGGGAACGTTGCACTTGGTCCAGTCCTCTGCCTCTGCTCTCTTATACTCCACCAGGTAGCCAATGATCTCACATCCACCGTCGTATGCTGGTTTGGTCCAGGTCAGACTAATGGAGCTCTTAGTGGAATCAACAACCTTGGGGAAGGCAGGGGGGCCAGGAGGATCTGAGAACAAGGATAACAGTTTAGGATGGCATCAATGAAGAAATGCTATTCTTTAAGCAAGAATATTTGGTTTAAGACACGTGGAATATGAGGACATGATGTTAAAACTATATAATTTACCATTCATCACAATCTTACTTTTCAACACCACAGAAAGGCACTATATTGTTGTGAATGGTTGTCACTTTAAGAGAGCAGTTAAAAATGAGATTTTGAACAGACTTACAGACAGGGTCCACAGCCAAGGCAGCATTGGATGCATCACTGGGTTTGCCCAGACCAGCTTTGTTGATGGCAATGACTCTGAACTCATACTCTGAGCCCTCAGTTAGCTGTACCGCTTTGATGGTTCTGTCAATGACCGGTCTGCGGTTGACCTTGGCCCAGGTCAACTCTGTAGCCTCCCGTTTCTCCACCATGTAACCCAGAATGGTGGCACGGCCGTCGTTGGCCGGAGCCTTCCAGCTGACGGTCATGGAGTCCTTAGTGATGTTGGTGATGACCGGGGGCTCACAGGGGCCAGGAACATCTGCAGACAGAGAGAGAGAGAGAGAGAGAGAGAGAGAGAGAGAGAGAGAGAGAGAGAGAGAGAGAGAGAGAGATAGGACGGTCTATTATCTGTGCTAATTCTGTATTAAGTGAATGCACTGGAAATCTAACAGCACTAACTAGGTCAAAGGTCAAACCTCTTGTGCACCTGCTGTAGTTCATGAATTACAGTAATTTTAAAGATGGGTTTTTTTTCTTTCACTATCTTTAATTTTTTTGTCTCATCCTTTGCACATCACCATTGACAACCATGCCATAATACTAGAACATCTACTCTACACACTGACCAATCCTCAGTAAAGTGGTGTAATTATTCCAATTAAAACCACAGGGAGTGCCTATCAGGACGTTTCGCTGAGTGATACAGTCAGGAAGTGGAGCGTAAGAGCTGATCTCTCCTCCCATTCCAGACAAATGGTTCAATTTGGCCTAACAGGAAGTGGTGGTGTCTAGTAAAGTCCACTGTACTATTCTTTGAAATATTTGGAGAAGGTAAAGGGCAGTGTGAATGTACCGTATGGGTTCTTGACCATGACTGCATCTGTCATAATGGGATCCCCAACTCCATACTGGTTCTCAGCACTGACTCTGAACTGGTACTCATGGCCCTCAATGAGCCTCTCCACAGAGCAGTCAGTGAAGTGTCCATGGATGTTGGATGTGACCAAGGCCCAGTTGGCCCTGCTGGTCTCTCTCTTTTCAATGATGTAGTTGGTGATCTCAGAGCCGCCATCCGCCAGAGGGGGCTCCCATCTCAGTTTGACTCGATCAGCAAACACCTTACTGATCTTCACTGAGGCTGGAGGACCTGGTTTGTCTGAGGAAACATGGTTTAAAACAAAAACAGTGAGCTAAAACAGCAAGATGAAATGAAGATACCAATATTATCCACGACTTTAAAAAAACATTCAAAATGACGACGTATTTCTCAAGCCTTATACACCACTGGAGACAAATTTAAATGCTTAATTACATATTTCCTGGCCAACTTCTTGTGAGTTATTAGGTCAAACTATATTGACAGAGGACTGAATTGATGTAGGACTTACCCAGCACTTTGACCTTGATGGTGGCATACTTAGTGCCGTTGATGTTCTCAGCGCTGATGGTGTAGTCTCCAGATTCCTTCCTGGTGACAGAGTAGAGCTCCAACAGATGGACATGCTTCTTTTGACTCATCTTCATGCCCTCAGCTAGGACCAGAGGAGCGCCATCTCTCTTCCACGTCACCTTGGGCAGAGGCTTTCCAAACACCTCAGCATCCAGGAAGACATTCTCTCCTGCCTTCACCACGATCAGGTTCTTCATGTGCAAACCCAGATCAACCCTGGGAGGAACTGCACGGAAAGCAGAAGGTGGTGGTTTAGCACAGGTTAAGGGAGTGAAAAGCTTTAAGTCATCATGAGGACCAATGAGTGGAGTTTGTTTTTTAGAAATTATTTAAAAAGTTAATAATTTAAGTAAGTATTTTAATGAGCAAAAACAATGTGTACTGCACAAAAAGCACAGGCATGAAAACATTATACACAATCTGTGGATTACTGGATCCATCAGTTAAATGATCACTAGGATGTTAACTGTGTATCTGTGGCTGGTTTTGAGGACGGATTCTCACCATTCTCAGCAATGACAGGGATGGGATCAGAGAGTTCGGAAGGCAGGCTGACATTTATGGCTGTCTTCGCAATGACTCTGAACTGGTATTGTGCTCCTTCCTCTAGGCCAGTCACCACGTAGTCCTCTGTCTGGATGTTCATACAGTTAGCATTGCAGCGAGTCCACTTCTCCTCAGGCAGCTTCGTATACTCTACATAGTAGCCAATCAGCTTGCTGCCTCCATCGTGCTTTGGACGACTCCACACCAGTGAGACGGAGTTCTTGGTCACATCCATCGGCTCTGGTTTGCCTGGTGGATCTGAGAAGGACAACGGGCCAAAAAGCCTAAGTCACTAAATCCAAACACAGCGGCACATCTGTGACATGTACATCATAAACAGCATCTTTGACACGATTACGCTGATCATGAGTACAGTATCAAAGGTAAAGATAAATGATTGAAAAAACAGGTACATAAAGGAATCTGCTCTTACCAGCACAAACATTTCATCTATAAAATGTGGTTTCTACATTACATGGTTAACAGGCGGAGGGAGAGAGAGTACAGACAGCTAGATATGGACAGACTCCCAGACAGACAGTTAGATGCATACCAACTGCAGTCCTGGCAGCAATGAAGTCCGTCTGTTTGCAGGGTTTTCCCTGCCCAGCTATGTTGATGGCAGACACTCTGAATGTGTACTCCAGGCCCTCTATCAGACCGGAGCAGGTGTACTGGGTGGCTTTGACCAGAGTTTCATTGGCCCTGACCCACAGCAAACTATTCCTCTCCTTTCTCTCGATGCAGTAGCCGTTGATGGGACTGCCACCATCGCTGCTAGGTTTCTCCCAGGACAGAATGACAAAGTCTTTATTGATCTTGTTAATCTGGAAGTTTCTTGGTTCGCTGGGAGGGTCTAGAGAAGAGGGAAAGATGTAAAACAGCACGTCACATTGTGGTTTATGGTTGTGTTTATTTCCATGGAACTCTAGAGTGGGAGTCACAGAAAGCTGAATCAGCTCATCTGGACACCACATTTACTGAGAGAAACGTTTCATCACTCATCACTGAAAATGAAATGGTGTGCCTCGCCTCTGGAGACAGAAATAGACCGCATCCATGGAATATTACATTCAGATTTGTGAAACTTTACCCAACTGAACAGAACATCCTAAAAGGGTTTGTGAAAAAAACTCACCAAATGGATATCTGGCAATCATCTTCTCAGAGTAGATGGGCTCGGAGATTCCAAACCTGTTCTCTGCACGAACACGGAAGCCATACTCCTTGCCAGTGGTGAGTTTGGTCATTCTGAAGCTGGTTTTGGTGCAGGAGGAGGAGACCGTCACCCAGTCGCCCTGACTGACGTCACACTTCTCTACAATGTAATTGGTGATGTTGCTGCCTCCATCCTCCTCCGGGGAATTCCACAGAAGGGTGCAGGCATCGATGTCCTGCTCAGTGATCTCAAGAGGAGCCTCAGGAGGACCAGGGATATCTGAAGGGAAAGACACAGAGAGGACCACGTATTAATGATGTAAACAATGGAGGTGAATATGAACAGCTAGGAAAACAGACTCTCCTAAAACGTTTTTAATGCAGTAATAAAGCAATGATAGTGTGGAGAAGGGATGAGCTGTCAGAAATGGTAGTTGTGCAGCATTTTAGATGGCCTCCTTGATGTAGAAGCCTCATATTACTGTTTGAATGTAAAACTAACCCATGACAATGACTCTGAGGATCTGGTTGATCTTGGCTGTGCTATTTTCAGCTGACAGGCTGTAGTATCCACTGTCCGCCCTTGTGACGTTCTTGATGATCAGAGTGCAGGTGGTCAGCGTCTTTATGACAGACAGACGGTCAGAGGTCAACACGTCCTCGTTACCCTGCTTCCACTTGCAGAATGGAGCAGGTTTACCAGCCACGATGGCCTCCACCACCATCTTAGAGCCAGCCCTCACTGTGATCATGTCAGACATGATGATCTTAGGAGCCACTGGGAAAAAAAACAAAAGCATGATTGACTTCACTGTGTTCCAACCCTGAGTGTGTATTTTCTCAGTGCATTATGTTAACAGAGTGTCACTGCTGCTGCGACATGTTGATCAGACTGGACCAACAGCATGGAGAATGTACACTTTGATTTATCAGCACTGTGTGAAGGTAGTCTACTCACTGAGCTGCTCCTTGACCTCAAACACTCCCTCAGCCTCTCTGGCCAGGCTGACTCCTGCGGAGTTCCTGGCTGCAACTCTGAACTTGTATTTGGTTCCCTCCTTCAAGCCGACTACTACAATGGTCAGATCTTTGACCACAGAATAGGGAGTCCATTTGTCCTCAGGAGCTCCTTCTTCCTGGTAGTCAACCACATAGCCATTGATTTTGGCTCCTCCGTCCCTGAGGGGCTTGAGCCAGCCCAACGTTGCACTATTCTTAGTGATTTCCAACACATCCATCTTCTTAGGAGGGTCAGGCTCACCTGTTCACATACACACGATGTGTTAGACAATGCCCCGCATAGTACATACAGCTGAACAAGTTCATAATGAATATAAACACTGGTCATTTTTGGATTTTTGCTGAGTAAAATATACATATCTACAATGAATCAAGTGAAAACACACACACACAAACACACACACACACACACACACTCATTGAGGTTCAAAATTCAGGGTGACCTTATGAAGGTAAATTATAAATGTGACCAAGTTACAGTTGTTCTCCCTTTAGTAAATAACTATGACGATACAAGAACTCACTGATGGGATCAACAGCCAGGTAGGACTTGGGTGAGTCCTGAGGAACTCCAATGCCATATTTGTTACAAGCCATGACTCTGAAGTAGTACTCAATGCCAGGGGTCAAGTTGGTGATCTTGAAGCTAGTCTTCTTCAGGTCCTCAGTACACTTTGTCCAGGTCTTCCTGTCCACCTCCCGTTTCTCCACAATGTAGTTGAGGATGGGGCTACCGCCATCATTCTCCGGAGGAGACCAGGAGAGTTGCGCCATTGTCTTGGTAACATCATTGGCCTCCAGGCCTCCAACAGGCCCAGGAGTGTCTGTGTAGCACATATTTCAGGATTAGTTTGGTCTTCCTACTTTACACTATCAGAAACTAGGCCTCATTATTCTGTGATAAACACATTTACACGGTGACTGTGGAGGAAACAAGCCTTCTATAAGAAAATAAAATGGAAATAATCACAAGTAGGTTTCTTTCACTTTATCATAATGTTCCAGTTTACCTACACCCAAGTAGTAACTGTGAATGAAAATAAACTCTAGACTCTGCCTCTCACCCAAGACTTTGACACGGACGAACACGGCCTTCTCTCCTGCAGAGTTGGACAGTGTCAGGGAATATTTCCCAGAATCCTCTCTGGTGCTCTCAGGGATGACCAGGAAGGACATGGTGTCAACCTGGTCCACGTGACCTCTGCGGACAACATTGTCTATGCCCAAACGCTTCCAGGTCACCTTGGGGGCGGGTCTTCCTCTGATGACAGCGAAGAGTCTGATTGGACAGCCAGCCCTGACGGACAGGCCTTTCCTCAGACTGGCGTCCAGGTCGATCTCTGGTGCCTCTGTTATCATGACAAACATGTCAGTAAGTTAATAGCTAATAGGGACTATTTCAATGTAAACAATAATAGAAACTAGAAGAATGCATTCAGTAGAGTGCAGATCCCCACCAGGAGTATCTCCCCTTCTCCCGTGCTTGGACTTGGCGTCAAACTACCTCTTTCTTTGCTACCAGGAGAAGGGGAGATGTGGAAACACTGCCTGCTTGTCTCCCCTTCTCCAGTGTGTGGACTTAGGTGACAAACCAGCTGAGCAGTTAGCACTCAGCTGCGGTGTAAAACAGGTTTTTCACAGTCAAAGAAGGTTGAATCAGTTCATCTGGACACCATGTTTACTGACAGAAACGTTTCATCATCATCATCTAAGTGACCTCTTCAGTCTCACCTGACTGCAGGTACCCCCACCCCTTATGGTATTGTTTATAAGGCTGGGGTACCTGCAGTCAGGTGAGACTGAAGAGGTCACTTAGATGATGATGATGAAACGTTTCTGTCAGTAAACGAAGTGTCCAGATGAACTGATTCAACCTTCTGGGACTTTCTAACCTGGATCACTGACCATGCATCAAGACAGAGGTCTCTGATCACACAGTTAGAACTGTGTAAAAAAAATATTATGCTGCAGGCCCAGTAGTTGAGAGATTAGCAGTCCACACACTGACACACACACACACACAGACACACACACAGAGAGAACAGTGTTTTTACTGCCATTATGAAGTGCAGCAGCCAAGTCGACTGAACAGGAAATATGGTATAAAAAAGCTGTTACTATGCAGCGCTCAAGAGAAAGACTCTACCTAATAATAACGTTTTGCCTGTCAGTCTGAGGATGCACAGCTCCTAGCTGGACCCTCGCACAAATGCCACCAAGTCTAATATGAACTTGGACTTTCCAAAAAGAAAGTTTGCTATGCGACCATTTTGGCCCGACCCTAGCTCTGTCTTTATTTTCACAATATAATAAAGCTGGGTAAACTGTTTACGCTTGTGGATGTGCAACTCACATCTACGGTTGACTCAGATCGGGCAGCAACAAGGTTATATGACACTTCCTGTTTTGACTGCAACCTAGAGGAAGTTGTTCCTTCATAACGTTTGCATTTTTGGATTATCGATATTCTTTTGATAACTTCTGATCATGGCGCTGCCTGATCTGAGCCAACCGTATAATGAGAGTCGTGAAGGCACAAGCGTGTGCACAGTTGACGTAGGTCGTGCAGCAACAGACAAAGCAGCGTTGGTCGAGCGAGCTGCAGAGTGAATGAAGAGAGGGAGCGATGTTAGTGAGAAAATATACGTTTTTCGAAGGCTTTGAATCACTGCAACTATGAGAGGTTCTTCATCATACAGTCATTATATAGTTCCAGCAGTTTAAGAGATTAGCTGCGGACACACACACACACACACACACACACGCACAACCAAATGCACAATCCCCGCCAGGCTATCCACCTGGCGGGGATAAAAATCCTGTTGACTTTTTCATTGTTTAAATTTGTATTCCTAACTGGTCCAGACTGCAAATGAAACAGCATCTTACCATGGATCTCCTTGGGAGAGACAGCTTCCTTCAGGTAGGCGTGGCGTCCCCAGCCCACCTGGTTCTGAGCAGACACCTTAAATTCATACTCCTGCTTCTCATCCAGCTGGCCAATGGTGAACTCTGTGAGAACCAGTGGACCATGGGTGTCAATCCTCTTCCAGCCCTCGGTGGGCTTCTCAGGGTCTGCCTCACTCTTCAGCCTCATGTCCAGACTGTAACCGATAATAGGTGCACCACCATCGTAGACAGGCCTGGACCAGCCCAAAGTGATTGAAGTCTTTGTGCTGTCTGCCACCTTCAGACTAGCGGGGGGACCAGGGGGCTCTGTATGAACAAAAATAAGTTAGAGAAAGAATGGAAACTAACATAATTTTGCAAGAAACCACAGTATACCTGATCTTTAATGTGGAGAAGACCGAGGAAAATTGGCTGCAGCATAATATAAGACTGAACATACAGATCAATAAACAGATTGATATATAACGAGCCTATTAGACTCAGAGACTTATTACATCACCAGGAGAAAATGGGGATTTGTAAAATGAGATTGTACTTTATCAAGCACTGAGAAAACCGTACACAAGTGTAGAACGATAAAAAAGGATTTTAGATAAACAGATATTAATGAGAATAATAAATGTGACTCACCAATAGGATCCTTGGCTGCCACAGGTCTGCAGGGTTTGCTCGGCTCTCCCAGACCCACCTCATTCTCAGCCTTAACTCTGAACTGGTACTCATGGTTGGGGATGAGGTTAGCGACCTTCATACGTCTTTCTGAGATGGGGCTCTTAGTGCACGGAACCCAACGGACAGCTCTCTTCTCTTTTCTCTCCAGGATGTAGCCAGTGATGGACTTTCCTCCGTCATTCTCAGGGGGAGCCCAGACCACAGTCATCTCCTCCTTGCCCACCTTCATAACAGCAATAAAACCAGTGTCAGCAATCAGCTCAAATAATTTCTAAAAAATGAGGCAGGGAATTGATTTTAGTCCATGTTTTTGTCGACGTACAGATAAGAATTTTTTTTAAATTGTGCCCTTCATGCAACGCAGAGCCAGAAGTAATTTTAAAAGCATCTACCTTGGTGACCTCAGGAGCTTCAGGGGGTCCAGGTTTGTTGAACTGGGTCTTGACAGTAACAGGCTTGCTCTCCATGGCTGGGCCAGTTCCCATTTTATTCTCTGCCCTTACTCTGAAGATATACTCATTGCTCTCCACCAGACGGGTGACATTGCAGTAAGAAGTCACCACAGAGGCAGAGTAGGTGGACCAGACCATTCTCCTGGTCTCACACTTTTCTAGAATGTAGCTGTCCACCTCACATCCTCCATCATCCTCTGGAGGGTCCCAAACCACTCTGCACTTATCAGCTCCGATGCCAGTAATTCTCAGGTCTCTCACAGGCCCTGGTATATCCAGGACGTTGACGTTGGCATAGGCTGTAAAGGTGCCGGCAGTGTTAGAGGCAGTAATGACATACTTGCCGGTGTCAGAACGTTTGGACTTGGTCAACAGGAACTTGGAATAGTCAGCCCCAGTCTCGTAGCTCATTCTAGGGTTGTCTCCTGTGGCTTTGTCCTTCACCCATTTGACCTCCGGCTGGGGCTTTCCTCTCAGTGCAGCCTCCATCCTGACTGATTCACCCGCCTTCACTGTGATGGCTCCTGCTAGCTTCAGGTCGATAACAGGCTTCTGAATCTCCTCCCTCACCAAAATATCTTGGAGCTTCACCCAAGCACTCTCACCACCTTCATTGATCGTCTGCACCCTGGATATAATTAGCAACAATAGAAATTACATTTAGAAGAGAGTAAATGCTCCTAAAACATGTTTTAGTGATTTAAGTCTGAATGTAAAGGAGGAAATACTTTATTTAGTAGAAAATTGGCAATGAATGGAGTGACAGACCTGAAGGTGTAGGTCTGGTTCTCAGAGCATTTGTCAGCCATGAAGAATGTGTCAGTGAGAGGACCAGTGTTGAGTTTCACCCACTCCTCTGCATCTTTGGCCTTACACTCCAGGTTGTAGGAGATATTGGGACTGCCACCATCGTAGTCAGGCTTTCTCCATCTGAGGTAGACGTAGTTCTTTCCGATGTCAGTGGCTCTGAATTTCTCAGGCTCTCCAGGCTTCTCGATGGGGTCAATGGCCAAAAGAGGAGTCTTTGTCTCCGTAGTAGGGCCAGGACCCATCTTGTTTTCAGCACAAACACGGAACAGGTACTCATGACCTTCCATTAGCTTGGCCTTGATCTTGCGGTTGGTGCAGTCAGAGGAGATCATAGACCACATGCTGATGCTGGGTTCACGGCACTCCACAATGTAGTTGGTGATCTCAGAGCCACCGTTGTCCTTAGGAGCCTCCCAGTTGATCATGCAGGAGTCTTTGGTCACATAGGTCATGTGGAGGTTCTGGCAGTGGCCAGGTCTGTCCAACACATTCACAGTGATGGTACAAGTGGCCTCACCACCTTCATTAGAAGCCTTCAGGGTGTATTTGCCGTGGTCAGCCCTGGTGGCCTCTTTGATTTTAATGTGGACCACAGGGAAGTTCTGGGTGATGGTGACCCGCTTGCTGTTTTCAAGAACAGTCTCTTCTTTAGACCAGAGGACCTCAGGGTCAGGACGGGCCCTTATGTAGCCAGTTATGTTGATGTTGTGTCCAACACGGACTGTGAGTCGCTCACGACAGGTTGCATCCATCTCGATCTCAGGGGGGATGAGAATGTCCTGCGCAGTGATGGACTCTGGGATCTCTCTGGGCTCACCGTCTCCGATCATGTTGGAGGCCGAGACACGGAACCTATACTCTGTGCCCTCCTCCAAGCCCTTCACTCTGTAGGCACATTGCTTGATGAAGTCATCCAAGTTGACCTTCTTCCATTCCTCAGCATCAGCTTTCTTCATCTCCACAGTGTAACCCAGGATGGGGCTGCCTCCATCTCTAGTAGGTTTGGTCCACACCAGGTCAGCAGTGGTCTTACTGTAGTCTTTAACTTTGGGGTTGACTGGAGGGCTGGGGGCAGTAAGAGGCCTGCAGGGCTTGCAAGGGTCAGAGATGGGAGAGGGTCCGCTGAATCCAGCGATGTTCTCAGCAAACACTCTGAACTCATAGTCATTGCCCTCGAACAGTCCCAGGACTCTATATCTCAGATCCTTGCACGGAGTCTTGTTCACACGGATCCATTTTCCTCCCTTGTGTCTGCGCTCAATGATATAGCCAGTGATTATACTGCCACCATCAAACAGAGGCATAGTCCACCCAACAGTCACAGCATCTTCTGAAATGTCAGAGGTCTGGGGCTTTCCAGGGTGAGCTGGGGGTTCAAAGTCATGCTGGGCAACAGTAGGTTTGCTCTCCAGAGGAGCACCAATGCCCATTTTGTTCTCTGCACGAATGCGAACCACATACTCTACTCCTTTCTGCAGGCGAGAGATCTTGAGTTTGGTGGCCGTGCCGCCAGAGCTGACGCCTCCCCAGGTCTCCTTGTTGGACTCTCTCTTCTCCACTATGTAGTTGATGACAGGGCTGCCACCATCATCTTTAGGGGGACGCCATTCAATCAGCATGGAGTCGGGTGTGACTTCCAGGATATTAACAGGTCCGATTGGAGCGGCAGGGACGTCCAGAACAGTCACGCTCATTGCAACTGTTTTGGTTCCAGCAGGGTTTGACACAGTGAGCAGGTAGCTGCCGGAGTGGTTTCTCGTGCACTCATTGATACTGAGCACTGTAGAGAAGTTGTCAGTGTCAATCTTGACGTTGCCCTGGCTGGTGATCTCCTCTCCCTCAATGGTCCACTTGGCAGTGGGCATAGGGATTCCTCTCATAATGGCTGGCAGCCTAATGGTTGTGCCTGCCTTGACAATGATGCCCTCAGTCAGCTTAACATCCACTTCAACGATGGGAGGCACTGAGGAAACACAGAAGGATGCATAGTCCCTGTTAATACACAGACGTGCTAACAAAACAAGTTATATATCAACTCTGACTAGATGACAACTGTGTTTTTTAAAGATGAATATTGTGAATAAAAGAAACATCAAACTGGTAATTTTACTGTATGTGAGGTTTGACATATTAGAGGTGTATGGATACTATATAGAAGTACAGGGGATTCTGGTAGGTAAAACTCACCAAGCTTCTCCTGACACAGAACAGGTACAGTTGTGTCTGGTCGGCTCAAGCCAATGGCGTTCTCAGCCCTCACACGGAAGCGGTAGGTCTTTCCTTCCTCCAGGCCGGTCACATGACTCTCAGGAATACTGACAGTCTTCCATTCATCCCATTCTCTCTCTCCCTCTTCCTGGTACTCAACCAGGAAGCCAGTAATTTCACTTCCTCCATTACGGTCAGGCCAGTTCCAGACCAGCCACACTTCTGTCTTGTCCACATCAACATGGTGCAGGTCTTTGGGAGGGCCGGGGGGGACTGGAAGACAGAGAGAGAGATATCTAGTTTTGATTTGTGGACATGAAGTGGGTCAAACAGGAGACCATGGCAAATAAAACAAGGCCACTCAACTGCATTGTTTTTGGAAAAAAGTAACATTCCTTCATTACTCTCTTTTTTGCTGTTGTTTTCAGGTTCAGCAGAGAAAACATATCTGTCTATTCACCCATCTAGCCATCACACTTGTTTTCAGAGCCATGAGAGTTTGGAGTCTAGCCCAGCATACTTTAGATAGGAAAAAAAAGGACCCTGGATAGGTCGCTAGTCCATCACAGAGCCAAGCAGCATAAAGCTACACAGAAACAATTCATTCCTTTTCGTCTCTTTTCTCTTTCGAGGAGACATGTCTAATCACCTTGGGGAGAAAGGAAGGTCTCTGCTCCACTGCACTGCTGTTGATCTTGTCTCCTTTTTGTATAGCTAGCCTTTTTATGTGTGGATAAAAACGGAATCGGAATACCCTGAAATGCTGGCTATAAACAGTACACAAGGACAGTACTCACAGAGTGGGTTCATGGCCTTGATGGCCTTGGGTGTCTCAACGTATTCACTCCTGCCAAACTGGTTCTCCGCAGCTACTCTGAAAAGGTAGGAGGTTCCCTCCATCAGGTGCTTCAGCATCGCGCTGCGTTTCTTAGAGGACGAGCAAACAGGAACCCATTGAGCTGATGCTGCATCTTTCTTCTCCACCACGAAGTTAGTGATACGTTCACCTCCATTGTCCTCTGGATCCTTCCAGGACAGGTAGGCTGAGTCACTCCTCACATCAGACACACGCAGATGCTGGATGGGGCCAGGCTTGTCTGCATAGGTAACAGATCCCATGAAGGAGACAACGATTAAGTCACGTCAATTTTATTTGTGTAGCCCATTCTCACAAATTAAACACCACTTCAGTACGTCCCCTCAGACATGGAGGGACAGCTAGCCCAGCAAGGCTAATCATTGTATTTCCCCTTATCTTGGGTCATGTATTTGAAAATACAGCCTTCCTCACTTGAGATTCTAATTCTGACAGCTGTGCAGAGGTAACTAGTGGATCTGCTAATAATCTGAAAGATGATTACCTTTAGCAAATTTGCTCACAGAAAACAGTGACTAGAATGTCAGATCTCTTTGGTTTAGGGTATAGGCTCCCCCCCCCTTTTTTTTCTCCCCAATTGAATTTAGCTAACTACTCCACCCCTCCGAGCCGTCCCGGTCGCTGCTCCACCCCCTCTGCTGATCCGGGTAGGCTGCAGACTACCATGTTTCCTCCGATACATGTGGAGTCACCAGCCGCTTCTTTTCACCTGACAGTGAGGAGTTTCACCAGGGGGACGTAGCGCGTGGGAGGAGCACGCTGTTCCCCCCAGTTCCCCCAAACAGGTGCCCTGACCGACCAGAGGAGGTGCTAGTGCAGCGACCAGGTCACATATCCACATCCGGCTTCCTACCCGCAGACACGGCCAATTGTGTTTGTAGGGACGCCTGACCAAGCCGGAAGTAACACAGGGATTCGAACTGGCGATCCCCGTGTTGTTGGTGAAGGCTATCTTAAGGTGTCATAGTCCTTACCCAGGACCAGCACAGTGCAGGTGACGGTCTTGGACCCAGCTGGGTTCTCCACAGTCAGGGTGTAGTCTCCACAGTCACCCCGATTACAGAACCTCATGTCAAGCTTGGTGCCCATCTGGTTGACTTCGATGTCAGCCCTGGTGGGCACCTCAGCGTCATTCTTCTTCCAGGTGACGGTAGGGAAGGGGATACCCTTGATAGCAGCCATCAGAGTGATGTGGGTTCCTGCCATGGCCTTCACCTCACGGGTCATACCAGCATCCAACACCAGCTCTGGGGGCTCTGACAGCCCACAAAAAAAAGAGAAGTTAGAACATTTTTTTTCCACTTTTCATCAGGGATATGGTGATAGGAAAAACGGTAGGTCAAGAGAATGCAGATAGGCAACAATAGTCTCGTAACCAAATGAATAAGTAACGGCGAAAGACTTACAGCGAGTTCTAAAGTGCTCTGCAAACAGTAATGAACCATGCTAGTTGTACTTGGATTTAGAGAAATGGTATTATTGCAGCTGTATTAGAGGAAATGGATTCCAGTGCCACTAACCCAGTCTGTCTTGAGCTCTGACTGGCTCCTTGACGTAAGCAGGTTCAGACTCTCCGGCAGCATTGACAGCCATGATCCTGAAGCGGTACAGAGCGCCCTCCTCCAGGTTGATCACCTTAAATTTGGTCTCCTGACAGGAGTCTGGGGTCTGGTTCACCTAAGGACAGCAGGTTACAGGACAGCATTTGAACTGCTGAACCTCAGATTGGTTGTGAGCAACACACCGGCCCATTCTGATCTCTTTTTGAAGGACTACTGCACTGTGTACAGGAGCACCTTTGGAATGTTTTAGCTCCTACCAGTCTGGATCTGGACATTAGATAACTGAATTCTGAGTTTTAAATATAACAAATAAGCCTCCATGTGATGGTTGTGTTTTAAGAGGCTAATAATAATAATAATGATATTTTTGTGCATTGTGATTTTTTTAAAACTATTTTACTCTTGGTACTATTTAACTTGGAGTCTCTCTGCTGCACAGTGATAGATGAGTAAGCCAGAGCCCCACCTTCAGCCATTCCTCCTCTCCTGCTTTCTGGAATTCAACTAGGTAGCCGAAGATCTTTCCTCGGCCTGTGTCTTTGGGAGGCTGCCAGGACAGAGCCACGGATTCCTTGGTCCTGTCAACAGCCTCAGGGTGGATTGGAGGGCCAGGGATCACTGCCAAACAGCAGGGAGAGGAGAAGATATAATCTCATTCACACCGACTTGTACACATTTACCAAGACCTTTATGGAGATGAGGACAGACATGGATAGGCATGAGGAGATTGGAAGATATACTCATCAAATGTCAGTAACTGTAGAAAAACAGTAACGCAGTGTTCATAAAACTGTAACTGACAGAAAGTGAGGCTGTAGCTGAGTCAAAGAAAGGCGTAACGATTGAAAATGAGAAACTTTAAGTGACTTTTAAGTCCCTTTTCATTGGATGTAGTGTTGGACATACCTATCGGATCTTTGGCAAAGACTGGTTTGGACGGTGGGCTGGGGTCTCCTGCGCCCACCACATTCTCTGCACTGACTCGGAACTCGTATTCACAACCCTGCAGCAGCTCCTCCACCCAGTACTCCTCCTTGGGGTAGATCTTCTGCTTGTTGCAGCGAACCCACCTTCAGGGAACATTAAGAGAGCGGTTATGAGGAAGTCCCAGCCGACTGTTTAGATGTTCTGAAGCTGACAGGAGGAGGGACAGTCCCCTGGCCACACATGAGGGGACATGAAGCTGTGTGGGTTTTCTTTGCCTGGATGTGAAATGGGCTCTATCTCGTCTCAAACCTAACTACAGATGACACCAACACTGCTGTCTGCGGAGTAGTGCTTAGTCAAAACTAACCCTAACCTAACAACACTGAGACTAAACGTCTTCAAACCACAGGCACAGGACACCAGCTTCTGGGCTTTCAACTGTCTGCGGAGTAGTCCTTTGTCAAAACTAACCCTAACCTAACAACACTGAGTCTAAACGTCTTCAAACCACAGGCACAGGACACCAGCTTCTGGGCTTTCAACTGTCTGCGGAGTAGTCCTTTGTCAAAACTAACCCTAACCTAACAACACTGAGTCTAAACGTCTTCAAACCACAGGCACAGGACACCAGCTTCTGGGCTTTCAACTGTCTGCGGAGTAGTGCTTTGTCAAAACTAACCCTAACCTAACAACACTGAGACTAAACGTCTTCAAACCACAGGCACAGGACACCAGCTTCTGGGCTTTCAACTGTCTGCGGAGTAGTACTTTGTCAAAACTAATCCTAACCTAACAACACTGAGTCTAAACGTCTTCAAACCACAGGCACAGGACACCAGCTTCTGGGCTTTCAACTGTCTGCGGAGTAGTCCTTTGTCAAAACTAACCCTAACCTAACAACACTGAGACTAAACGTCTTCAAACCACAGGCACGGGACACCAGCTTCTGGGCTTTCAACTGTCTGCGGAGTAGTGCTTTGTCAAAACTAATCCTAACCTAACAACACTGAGTCTAAACGTCTTCAAACCACAGGCACAGGACACCAGCTTCTGGGCTTTCAACTGTCTGCGGAGTAGTCCTTTGTCAAAACTAACCCTAACCTAACAACACTGAGACTAAACGTCTTCAAACCACAGGCACAGGACAACAGCTTCTGGGCTTTCAACTGTCTGCGGAGTAGTCCTTTGTCAAAACTAACCCTAACCTAACAACACTGAGTCTAAACGTCTTCAAACCACAGGCACGGGACACCAGCTTCTGGGCTTTCAACTGTCTGCATGAGTGTTTACATGTGTTTATGTGGAAGTGTTGATATCATTGGGTTTGGGTACGTACACATGAGTGTGTGTGTGTGTGTGTGTGTGTGTGTGTGTGTGTGTGTATTGTAGGGAATTCGGGGGGCAGTCTGGGAGACCGTCGCCACAGCCGGGACGCGAACCCGTATCTCCCACTCCGCAAGCGACAACGTTAACCAGTCGACTTAAGGGTCCGACCCCTTAGTCAAGGACCAACGTGTCTACTTATCCATGTACATTACAATATATATATAGATATGTATCTATATATCAATATAGGAAAAAAACTTCAAACACATAGCAGCACACTTATTTCATGCGTCACGCACTCCACTCCTCATTAGTTGAGCACTTCTATCAACACCATTGATGGTTTCCGGGAAAAAAAAACGCTATATATATATATATATATATATATATATATATATATATATATATGTGTGTGTGTGTGTGTGTGTGTGTGTGTGTGTATAATCCAGTTAGTCAAGTGAATTCTCTATGAGGCAGTGTGGGAGGGTAGGAATGAGGAGACGGAGAGATGGAGTCGAGTCCATCCCGTTTACTCACCACACAAAACAACACCGATACAGCACAATCTCCCCTGGCAACCAGCTAACCAACCGCTAGCTGCTGCCAACATGGCTCCGCCCCCTAGGAAACCCTAAGCAGTGCCTACGTCATCACTCTGAACGTCTGCCTTAAAGGGGCAGCAGCCCCTGGTGAATCTACCCTCGACTGTGTATCAGCACACAGGCCGAGCCTGTTTCCTGCTATGAGCAGTCAGGACAGCTGATGGTGCTGATGGCAGGAAACAGATTGGTACTGTCTCATAAAGAATTTACTGACTCACTGGATTATTTTGCTCCTTATTTGTTGAGCACTTTCGCTCCCGTTGAGTGTTTCTTTTAACAAAGTTAGACACACACACACACACACACACACACACATATATATATAGACGCTCTTTGCCACTGCTCGTCTGTTGTCGGCTGCATTCGCTGTTGTTTTTGTCTTCGTCACCTTTTGTGTGTCTGTGTGGTGTTTAAATCGGAGAGCACCGCTGGCGTCGTGTGTGGTTGCCGCTTCTCCCACCGTCTTGTCTTTCCCCTCTCTGTCCCCTCCGTGCTAGCCGCCTAACTAGCTAACAGGCTAACCACCACTCAGCTAACGTTAGCTTACGTGAGCTCTGACCTCCTGGTTCTGCATGCTAGCTTGCGGATCTGGCTCCGCCCCCCAGCCCCCGCTTGAGTATTTACTTTACTTCCCCTCGGCAGGGGACACTATCCCTCTTTGGGCCATCATCAACTGGGACTAGCATGATGTGGACATCACCGTCCCTGGCGGCGGCACTCCCCTTCATATGGGGAGTAGCTAGCCTCACCCCATCCGTGCTCTGCGCCACCCCTCTTACGTTTCCAGCGTTATTAACCCACCCGTCTCATGGAACCAACTCTCTGCTGCCCTCTTCTGTTTTTCCTTACATTACCCCCCTTATTACGACTACAGAGAATACCCTGGTTTCCCTTTTTATTAGCTTCCCTCCTCCTCCTCCCTTACACTACTCTCCTGATGAACTCCTGTCCCTCAACAAAAACTACCGGCTATCCTCTGTTGCACGCACCTCCGCTCTGTCTGCTGGCGTCCTCCGCTGCCGCCGTTGTCTTCATCACGGCCCCAGACACTCCCGTCATCTACATCCTCCACTAACCCCGATACGATATCCCACATCCAAACCCTATGTTCTCACCGTACCCCTCCACTGCACCCCCCCGCACTGCTAACCTGGACGACCTCTCCAGCATGCCCCCACTACGTTGCCCTCTCATTCCATCAACCTTGCCTCCTTAACACCCGATCACTAAATAACAAAGCCCTCATCCTACATGAAGCAATCACTGATAATTCATTTGACTTTCTCCTGCTCACTGAAACCTGGCAACAACCTGGCGACTTTTTCTCCCTCAACGAAGCACCCCCCCCCCCTGGTTTAAGCTACATCTGCAGACCCCGTCCCTCCTGTCGTGGAGGTGGTCTTGCTGCCTTATTCAATCAGAACTTCAGGACCACTGAGCTCTCACTCCCCACCGTCTCATCATTTGAACTCCTCGCTTTTAAAAGCTGCTCAATGGCTGTCATTCTTATCTACCGGCCACCCACACCAAATCCATCTTTCCTGTCTGACCTCTCTGAACTCCTCACAAGAGCTTCATCTCTCCCCTCACACTTACTACTGCTTGGTGATTTTAACATCCACATTGATTTACGCACCTGTAAGTTTGCATCAGAATTCATCACTCTATTGGACAATTTCAGCCTCACCCAGCACGTCACTTTCCCCACCCATGTCAAAGGCCATATCCTTGACCTGGTCTGCTCTGTCAATCTACCGGTACACAACATCCATCCATCCCCATTTCCTCTGTCAGACCATAATCTCATCCAGTTCACTATTCCACCCCCAACTCCTCGGCCACACCTCCTCAGAGAAATAAAATTCCACGATACTAAATCTATTGACCCCCTCCAACTCTCCGATCTGCTCTCCCCCTCGAACCAGCCTCTACCTTACCTGATGATCTCACCAATCACCTCAACGCCACCCTGTCTGCCTCCCTCAACACACTGGCCCCTCTCAAAACAAAAACAGTCTCCTTCAACACCTCTGCACCCTGGTTCACACCTGAGCTCCGCACAATGAAACAGACTGCCCGCCAACTGGAACGACTCGCCAAGAAAACATCTCTCACTGTACATCAAGAAGCCCACAACCTCCACCTCTCTGCCTACAAAGATGCCCTCACCGCCGCCAAGTCTGCCTATTTTTCCACCATCATTAATGATTCCAACCGTAACCCCCGCACCCTCTTCTCCACTGTAAACAACCTCCTCAAGCACCATGCTGATGCCCTCTCCAACTCTACTGCTGAACAATGCAACTCATTTCTCCAATGTTTTGCAGACAAAATCGCCGCTATCAACAAATCACTGTCCCCTGCATCTGACTCAGCAGCACCTACTCTGGCCCCTCTTCTACCCATTCCTCTTGACCTCCCTACCCCTCCCCCTGATCACCGCCTCTCCTGGTTTGTTCCAGTTGCCCCTACCACTATCTCTGAACTCATCAGCTCATCAAAATCCACAACCTGCTCCCTTGATCCCCTCCCCACTCCCCTACTGAAGAAATGCCTCCCTGCCCTATGCCCCTACCTCGCCAACCTTTTCAATTCCTCACTGTCCCATGAAATTGTCCCCTCTTCCTACAAAACTGCAGCTGTCACCCCAATTCTCAAGAAACCCGGTCTTGACTCATCCTGCCTCAACCACTACCGGCCAATTTCCAATCTCCCCTTCCTCTCTAAAACCCTGGAACGCATTGTCGCCACACAACTCCAAACCTACCTACACTCCAACAACCTACTCGAACCTCTCCAGTCTGGTTTTCGCCCATTCCACAGCACTGAAACTGCACTCCTTTAAGTACTTAATGACCTCCTCACCTCTGCTGATCCTGGAGCCCTTAACATCCTCATCCTCCTCGACCTGAGTGCAGCCTTCGATACTGTGAGCCACAACATCCTGCTCACCAGATTGAAAGATGTCGGTATTGAAGGCACCGTAGTCAGCTGGCTCCAGTCCTACCTCTCCAACAGGTCACACTTCATCTCACTTCACAACCACTCCTCTGTTCCATCCACAGTCGCACAAGGTGTTCCTCAAGGTTCTGTACTTGGCCCACTCCTTTTCATCATCTACATCCTCCCTCTCGGTCAGATTCTCCGCCATTTCAACTTGGACTTCCACTGTTATGCTGATGACACCCAGATATACCTCAGCACCAAATCCCCTCACAATCCACCCCTCTCTCACATCGACTCCTGTCTGTCCGCAGTTAAAGTCTGGATGCAGCAAAACCTTTTCAAACTCAACAGTGACAAAACTGAACTCCTCTTCATTGGCTCCACTCTCAGCCAAATCAACAACCTTGCACTCACCATCGATGGCACTACTGTCTCCTCTCCCCCCCAGGCACGTAACCTTAGTGTGATCCTTGATCCCACCCTCTCCCTTGCACCAGATATCCACCAAATTGTCAAATCCTCCTTCTACCAACTTCGCAACATTGCAAAAATAAGATCCTCTCACACATGCAGTGCTGCTGAGATACTGATCCATGCCTCCATCTCCTCCCGCCTTGATTACTGCAACTCACTCCTCTATGGCATCAGTGCTAGCTCTATCAAGAGACTCCAATTGGTCCAGAACGCATCCGCCCGACTTTTAACTTTCACCAAATCCTGGCACCACATCACCCCAGTCCTAAAAGACCCCCACTGGCTACCCATCTCCCACCGGATCAATTACAAAATCCTGGTTCTTACTTATAAAGCCATTCACAAACTGGCTCCCCCATACCTCACCGATCTTCTCTCCCCCTACCAACCCTCTCGGTCCCTCAGATCCACCTCAGCCTCCCTTGTCTCTACCCCCAGAGCCAACCTCCGCGGCTTTGGTGACCGAGCCTTCTCCAGAGTAGCTCCCAGGCTCTGTAACTCACTTCCCCAAATCATTAGAGACTCAGAATCCCTCCCACTCTTCCAATCTCATCTCAAGACACATCTTTTCTCCATTGCCTTCTCATGCCCCCCTGTCCGCTCATACACCCCTGGTCTGGGGCAGGCTGGGGACTGAGCGCTTGACCTGCATCTGTGATTTATGTGATTTATGATTGTTTTTCTTTCCCTTTATATCTGTCCAAGTCGGAGAGTACTGCTGGCGTCGTCTGTGGCTGCCGCTTCTCCCTCTCGTAGCCCCCCCTTCCCATCCACCCCTGTATGTCTGTGTTATGTTCATCTGTCGTCTTGTTTCACTCCATTTATTGTAAAGCGACTTGGAGTATTAGAAAAGCGCTATACAAGATTGATTTATTATTATTATTATTGTTATTATTATATATATGTGTGTGTGTGTGTGATCTATGTGTGTAATATATATGTGTGTATGTATATATGTGTGTAATATATATATATATATATGTGTGTGTGTGTGTGTGTGTGTGTGTGGATGTATATATGTGTAATATATATGCGTGTATGTATGTATGTATGTTATGTATGTATGTGTGTAATATATATGTGTGTATGTATATATGTGTGTAATATATGTGTGTGTGTGTGCATGTGTGTGTGCGTGTGTGTGTGTTTACCTGTTAGCCATGGTCTCCTTTCTCTCTACGATGTATCCAGTGATGGGTTTTCCTCCATCTGCTGGAGGCTCCCAGCTGATGAGAGCGGTATCTTTGTAAACCTCCTTTACTGTGGGCTGTTTGGGAGCATCAGGCACCTCTGGGGTTGGATGGGAGCACATACACATTCGTTATTACACATCACACACACCTTCACACATCTGTCAATCAAACTGACATGTTTCTGTCACAATATGTGATGAAAGCTCAACTGACCAACTAACTAACCAGTAAACCAGTTCTAACTAACTAACGAACCAGTTCTAACCAACTAACTAACCAGTAAACCAGTTCTAACCAACCAACTGACTAACAGACCAGTAAACCTGTTCTAACTAACTAACCAACTAACCAACTAACTAACCAACTAACTAACTAGTAAACTAGTTCTAAGCCACTAACTAATCAGTAAACCAGTTCTAACCAACTAACTAACAAGTAAACCAGTTCTATCTAACTAACTACCTAACTAACTAACCAGTAAACCAGTTCTAACCAACCAACTGACTAACGGACCAGTAAACCAGTTCTAACCAACCAACTGACTAACGGACCAGTAAACCAGTTCTAACCAACCAACTGACTAACGGACAAGTAAACATGTTCTAACTAACTAACTAACTAACTAACTAACTAACTAACTAACTAACTAACTAACTAACTAAATAGTTCTAAGCAACTAACTAATCAGTAAACCAGTTCTAACCAACTAACTAACTAACAAGTAAACCAGTTCTAACTAACTAACTAACTAACTAACTAACTAACTAACTAGTAAACCAGTTCTGACTGACTGACTGACTGACTAACTAACTAACTAACTAACTAACTAACTAACTAGTAAACCAGTTCTGATGAGCTTCTGCATGACAGCACGTTTTCTGCTAGTGTTGGTTTGATGAAGAAATGCCTTCTCAGGTTTCACTGGCCACATAACAAAATCCAGTGGGACTTGTCAAGTACTTGGTGTGTCTTTTAGGTTGGGTTGGGTTAGGTTATAGGTGATATATATATAATATAATTATTTTAATTGGCCAGAAAGGGGCCTGGCTTTGAGTGAGGTGACTTGAGACTTACTGAAGATATCTCTGGCTTTGGTCTCAGCAGAGAGCAGAGGGTCGCTGACACCATAGATGTTCTGAGCCATGATCCTAATGATGTACTCACGACCCTCGATCAGCTTGGGAACCTGACAAAAAAATACACCAGCAACACAGTTACCAGGGAGGCCACGTGACATCACACCACACTGACTGACTGTCCAGTCATCTCGCTCTTGTGTCGATGTGCTCCTCCTTTACGGGGGACTGTGTTGCCTTGGTGAGCTACGATCACTTGGGACAGATGTGATTATGATGTGTGGTATTTGCTACTATCACTTGGGACAGATGTGATTATGATGTGTGGTATTTGCTACTATCACTTGGGACAGATGTGATTATGATGTGTGGTATTTGCTACTATCACTTGGGACAGATGTGATTATGATGTGTGGTATTTGCTACTATCACTTGGGACAGATGTGATTATGATACGTGGTATTTGCTACTATCACTTGGGACAGATGTGATCATGATATGCAGTATTTGCTATTATCACTTGGGCCAGATGTGATTTTGATATGTGGTATTTGGGCGATTAATCCTTCGCCAGTAATTAAAAAATCACAATAAATACTTCATGCTAGAAAAGAACATTTGTACCAATTTTCTATTTGTCCTTAAAATGTTTTACTTCTGATTCATCTTCCATGACTGTATCAGGCCTGGAAAACCCTGTAGTCACACACATTCCAGGACTATTCCATGTTTTCCATGAATGGCACCTTGACTAAGACTGTCCCAAATGAAAATCTATGAACAAAGCAATTGTTAAATTCCCTTCACCTTGTGTGTGATCTTGCATGAAGTGATGTGCAGTGTACCTTGCAGGTGGTCCTCGTGCAGGAAACGGTAACAGGCATCCACAAGTCTCTGTTGGTGTCTCTCTTCTCAATGATGTAGTTGGAGATGGCACAGCCACCGTCATCCAGAGGAGGGTTCCAGGAAATGACCATGTAGTTCCTGTAGACCTCATCAAACACTACAGGACCCTGAGGGGGCTGTGGGCGGTCTGGAGGTGAGGGGGGGGACGTTAAGTTCAATATGAGATCACATCGAGCATCAGTGATTTATCTCAGACTAGACCACAGGTACAGTCCTTACCAACCACGGTGACGTTACAGATTTCCTTGCGCGTTCCCACACTGTTCTCCAGAGTAACGCAGTAGCACCCACTTTGTTCTCGCTTGGCTTTGGCCAGGGTCAGGCTCAGGTGTCTGCTGGTGTGGTGGATGCTAATCTCCTCACCTGCCTTCACCTCCTCCTTGTCCTTGGTCCAGGTGATGGTGGGAGCAGGTTTACCAGTGTAGCGGCCCTGCAATGTGCAAACATCTCCTACCTTCACCACCATCTTGTCCCTGAAGTCCAGGTCCAGGGTGGGAGGTTCTAGTGGGGAGACCAGAGCAAACAGCAGGGTTACTAAAATGTGAACATTTACCAGCATGAATTGTGTTTTATTCAATTATTCAAAATGTGATTATAATTTTGACTAAAATGTGAACAAGTTAAGTGACAAAAATGGAATCTGTTATACAAAGAGTAATGCCTTGACTCGGTGACAAACTTTAACCTTTAGGATTACAATCACATCAAGTATTTATAATGACATCTCATATAGATTCTCTATCTTCACTTTTCCTTCCCATTTTCAAACCGGCCTGTTTTCTTTTATCCATTTTTCAAGGTCCTTGAGTCCTTGGCTTGAGAGAAGTTGTATGAACTCACCTAGATCTTCTTTGCACTGGATGGGCTTGGTGCAGAAAGAAGGCTTGCCCTGTCCAACCTGGTTGATGGCTGAGACTCTGAACTCATGGCTGGAGCCCTCCTTCAGCCCACTGTGAGTAAACTTCCTGTCCATCAGCTTGTCCTCCCCACCAATGCGGGTGAAGTTGTCCTTGCCAATTAGGCGAGACTCCAGGATGTATCCTGTGACCTCAGCACCACCGTCGTACTTAGGTGGTCTCCAGGCAATGGAGATGGAGTCCTTGGTGATAGCTGTGACCTCCAAGTCCTCCGGGCGCTCTGGTACAGCTGGCAGCAAGAGAAAGAGGATGTGAGTGGGAAACATTTTAAAGGGATTGCCCCAGGGATTACATTGATGCCCACAGGGATTACTTTGATGCCCCCAGGGATTACATTGATGCCAACAGGAATTACATTGATGCCAACAGGGATTACACTGATGCCCACAGGGATTACACTGATGCCCACAGGGATTACATTGATGCCCCCAGGGATTACATTGATGCCCACAGGGATTACACTGATGCCCACAGGGATTACATTGATGCCCCCAGGGATTACATTGATGCCCACAGGGATTACATTGATGCCCCAGGGAGTACTTTGATGCCCCCAGGGATTACATTGATGCCAACAGGAATTACACTGATGCCCCCAGGGATTACTTTGATGCCCCAGGGATTACACTGCAGCCCATTTCGCAGCTGCCAGCTGAAGAATTCTTGCTCAATACTGGACTAATTCCAATTTTTTTTGTTCCTATAAATCATTTAGACCCCAAATGATGGGAAAATATGGGCCAGGTTTAAAAATACTGGAATTACCCTTTAACAAAGGATGTTATTGCTTTAAGTATATTAATGAAGACACAACTGTATGTCAAGGAGGACAAAAAACAGAAATAACGAAACAAAATGTATGGGACATAAACTGTAAAAAGTGAAAATGTCCCGACACTGAAGTTGTAAAAGCAATAATCTCACTCGAGTGACTGTGATGGACGGAGACATGTCTGCTATTAAAGTGACACAAAGCACTCCTTCTGTCTTACGTACAGATGGGGTCTTTGATGAGCACCATCTTGTCCGTCTCTATGAAGGGTCCCATGCCAATGATGTTCTCAGCAGCGATTCGGAAGAAGTAGCCCTTTCCATCAATAAGCCCTTGGACCACGGCGTTGTTCCTGGTCACTGTGTAGGACACAGAGGTCCAGCCCATTCGGTCCGACTCTCTCTTCTCTATGATGTAGTTGGTGATGGCAGAGCCCCCGTCATCCTCAGGAGAATACCAGGTCAGTTTACAGGAGTCTGTGGTCAGGTTCTCCCCAGCGAAGGGAAGACCCACTGGCCCGGGTACATCTAATGGTGGTGGGGAGGGGGCATGGGGGTGGACAGTAAATCATTAGCTATTATTCAACGATTCTTTTAAAAGTAGCGCAGGCCACCTGTGAAGGACTCTGATTTCTCTACTTATGCTAACCAGATTGTATTTTGCTCATATTTGTTGTGTGAAGCACACTGAGCTAACACTGTATGACATATAAATAAACTCTGACTTGACTGATGTGAAGTGTTGGCTTTTCTGCTGAAATCTCTTTGGCATGTAAACTTGCCCGTTTTTGTTGTCGGTAGAATCGATGTCAACATGGTGTTCAGGAGAGGTGAGGACAGTCTACTAGACAGACAGAAACATGGAAAAAGGGGGTGTGTTTTAAGAACTTACCCAGGACCTCTACAATAATGGCCTTCTTTCTCTCTCCACCCTCATTCTTGGCGCTCAGGGTGTAGATGCCCTGATGATTCCTCCTGCAGTTCTTGATAACCAGACTGTTGGATATGCCAGTCTTCTCCACCACAGCCTCCTTGGGTACTTCGGCATCATCACGACACCAGCTAATCTGTGGAGCAGGTTTACCAGACACATAGGCAATGATGCGGATGGTGCCTCCGGCATGGACCACAATCTTCTCCTTCACCGAGGCATCCAGGTCCATCTCAGGAGCAACTGCAAGGAGTGAAGAGGGTGAATATGTGAGATGTTGTAAAACGTGTGTTTAAAGCCTTTTCAACCAGCCAGTCTGACTTTTTGAGAAAATAAAACACTAGCTAACCCTTCACGCGGGTAAAGATGGCAGGCTAGAAAAGCTACAACCTGAAAGGATTACAGAAACGTGATAACAGATAAATGATCCTTTTGGAGAGAGATGGCTTGGTATGAACTTCTCTGTACCCAACTTTAAAGGCCTCCGTCTCCTCTACCGAAAATAACTATACCAGTTTTGGACATGGAGACTTGCCATGACCCCAACACGAGCCATGTTTTCATCATATGGCAAGTCTATTCTTTCCTCTCACTTCTCCCTCTAACCAGCTGATGTTCAGATGATCAAGTCTGATGGAAACGTTATTTTCTGCCTGATAACACAGCATGAGTGCCTGGTACACTTCCTAATTCCTCAAACTCAGCTAAATAAAGTGAAAGGTTTTATAGGGGAGATGGATTCGCTCTTACTTGTCCTGTCTTTGACCTCAATGACCTCAGCGACCTGTCCTGGTTCTCCCACTCCCGCTGCATTGACGGCTCTGACCCGGAAGCGGTACAGACCACCTTCTTTGAGATCTGGAACCACAAATTTAGTTCCTCTGATCTCCTTGTCCTTGGCCTACAGGAGGAGGGAGAAATGGCTGAGTCAGTGCAAGTCATACATCAGGTAAGAAGTTCTCTGCCTCATGTGGCCCACACTTCTACACCAGACACTTCCTCTCTCTGTCCTCACTCACGTTACATGGAGGTTATATGTTACAGAAACAAGTTTCACCTTCTGCCATTCTTCTTCTGTTTCCTTCCCCTCTTCCTCTTCCTCATCGAGGAGCAGCTTCCTCTGAGCTTTCTTGTCCTCCTCCTCTTTGTTCACCTCCTTAAACTCCAAAATGTAGCCCGTGACCTTGGAACCTCCATCTATCAGGGGAGGAATCCATTCCAACTCCACTGTGGACTTGGTCCAGTCCGTCACCTTGGGAGTGGGCGGGCCTGGTGGCTCTGTTCACACACACACACACACACACACACACACACACACACACACACACACACACACACACACACACACACACACACACACACACACACACGGTTGAGTTCAGTAATTCCATCCATCCATTATCTGAACCACTTATCTTGCTCTCAGGGATGCTGTAGCCTATCCCAGCAGTCATTGGGCGGCAGGCGGGGAGACACCCTGGACAGGCCGCCAGACAATCACAGGGCCCCCACCCACACCCACACCCCCACCCACACCCACACACATTCACACCTAGGGACAATGCAGTACACTTAGTCATTTGCAGCTTTCTTAAAGGTTTCAGTAGAGGTTAAAGTCTGTTACATGTTAAATTAAATGTCTGTTAAAGTTCAATTTCAAGGTTTTGGGTGGCACAGTGGCGCGGTGGTTAGCGCAGTCGCCTCACAGCAACAAGGTCGTGGGTTCGAGCTCCAGGGAGTTCAGGAATTCTCTTTTGAATATGGTGATACACATTGTAATGCTTGTCACTGACTGCTTACGTAGCCAAGTGTAAAGGTAATGAGATCATAAGAACCAACTGTGTTGCCGGTACTGTGGTGTTTGATGAGGTGTCTTACTGATGGGGTCTCTGCAGAGAACAGGGTCAGAGGGCACGCTGGGCAGCCCACAGCCTGCAGCATTAGCGGCGATGACTCTGAACTGGTACATGGCTCCTTCCAACAGACCAGTGACGTCCCAGTTGTTGCCCAGAGGTAAAGCTCTGATAGGTTCACGGCTGACCCGCGTCCAGCGCTTGGAGGTGGTCTCCTTCTTCTCTATGAAGTAGCCAGTGATGGAGGAGCCGCCGTCATACTCCGGTTCATCCCAGTTGACAGTCATGGACTCCAGACAGATCTCAGTCACAGTGGGCTTTTCACACTGACCTGGGACAGCTGGAGAGCAGACAGGAATCATCAGTGTTAAGACAGCAGACACACAACAGTGTGAGCAAGCTCTGGCTGAGGGCAACACAAGGTGTGAGGAGAAGTAACTGAACTGTCATAAGCTGTAAAGATGAGCAGGAAGGTCTGATCAAAGGAGGAAGCCATCAACACAGGTGCACATAACTGGTGCACAGGTTGCACATGCGTGGTCAAAATAAATGAAGTGCAGCAGATAATACGAAAAGAGGCTCTTTTGCGTACCAACATTTGCGGGACACACTTACTGACACAACAGGACCGTCTCCATATATCACTGGTAAGAAAGTCATGATGACACGTGTCACTTTTAATAATCACATGTTCATCGTGCAACTTTCAGCCTTCGTTCTTGATTAAGTGGATGTGGTTTTTTCCAAGTTAGCAAGGTTAACTGGTAAACCTTGAGCTCCAGCACATAGTTAGCTTACATTACAGCTAGCTTAGCGTTACATTATTTCTCTGGTTTCAGGATTTTCTTCCATTCATCAAAATGTCCAAGAAGCACGCTGCTTTAAGTAATTTTGGTGTTGCCCCACCTCCAAAGAAATGCCAGACTGAACCTGGACATAAAAAATGTGTATTCACGGAGAAGTGGCTGCAGGAAGTAGCCTGGCTCCAAACACATGATGCCCACACAGATATGTGGTGCAAAATGTGTCGTGGAAACCCCAACCTCACGGATAAAAGCAGCGCCTTTATATAGGGACAAAAAAATGTCAGTCATGCAGCTTCTGAAAAGCACGAGCACAGTAAAGAGCACATGGACACAGGGCAAACTACTGATAACAGGTGCAGCAGGATCAGACATCCACCCGCCCTCCTGACACGGGGCAGGACAAAATGCATGAAGAACAGCGTCAAGCACTGTGTCATATTGTTCTGCTGGCCTTCACAAAGCCAAACATGCACACCCAATGCCTTCACATGAGGAGGATACTGAGCTTTTCAAGAGGCTTGGAGTTCATGTCGGGGTGCATATCATTCACGAGAAGAAGGACCTGCATCATGCAGAGCATTGCACACACAATCAGTTCAGAACTGAGTGAAGAACTTGAAGGCAGCTGAATTTTGGTTAGTGCTCTCTGACGGGCCAGAGGAGACAACAAAAGTGGAGCCGGAAACAAAGGGAGGCCCTCCCTACTATTAGTATAGTGTTCCTCATACTGTCCTGTGAGTCTGACCGTTTACTAGTGTGTCTTTATAAAGGGGTGGTTAAGACATGGAGACATATGTGGTCTAGACTTACTGAAGAGGTTCCTGGCCTTCTCAGGCTCACTGGCCAGTGGAGGTCCAGTTCCAAACTTGTTTTGGGCCATGACTCTGAACTCATACTCGTGGTTCTCTGTCAGTCTGGTCACGACGTAGGCACACTCTTTTGGGTCATTGGAGACATGGACCCAGGATTTCCTGTTCTCCTCACGTTTCTCAATGACATAGTTAGTGATTTTGGAGCCACCATCATCTTTGGGAGCGCTCCAGGCCAGGCCAATTCTCTCAGCAAACACCTCAGTGAATTTGATTGGTCCAGTAGGTGGGCCAGGAGGACCTGTGGGATGAGGACAGGTTTTAGAAATGTAATTGGATAATTAAAATTACTTTACTCACATCTGGGTTGCATACAGACCCACCTACATACATACTGACAGTACCCTAATGAAATGCCGTGTATATGTGATGGAAGTCCATTAGATGTGAAGACGTATGATGAAAATGAAATTATTGAATTATCTAAACATCTATGCAAAATGAAATTAGTATAGTGCAGTAGATGAAGAACGATTCTGACCCAGCACAGTGAGTTTGATGTCCTTGGAGGCAGTTCCCAGGCTGTTGGTAGCAGTAAGACTGTAGAGGGCGCTGTCATCTCTCCTGGACTGCTGGATGAGCAGAGTACATTTGTCTTGGGTGACCAGCTTGTTGATGTGCTGGTCGTAGTGAATGGCTGTTTTTTCCTCGGGCTTTGCCAGGTCAGCCCTCTGCCAGGTGAGACTGGGGAAAGGACAGCCACTGATCTTGGCGACAATGCTGACGTCGCAGCCCTCCTCCCCCTCCATGAACTCTCTCAGCTCAATGGTGGGAGCACCTGGAGGGACAGGAGACAGGAGGAGGGGTTGAACAATGGCATCAAACCAACTACAACAAAATGGAGCATCAAGTAAATTCAAATCTGGTGTCACAGTCAGCATTGTTACATTAATGGTTCAGTGAGTAAGTGTGTAGATGTGTATTTAACACAGCTAACCTAGCCCACAGCACATCACTAACACACACTCCAGTTTGTGTGCTGGTCAGCTGATAGAAATTATTTGAACGATGAATTATTCTGATCCCGGTGAGGGTTTACAGGGTTACTCACATGTCTGGTCCTTGATGACCATTGGTCCAGCAGTGGCAGAGGGTCTGCTGGGGCCGGCTGCATTGACGGCCTTCACCCTGAACTCGTACTCTCCTCCCTGGAAACAGTGACAGCAGGACATTAAGGATCTCATCATGGACTGGAGTCCTAATTCTTCTTACTGCTTTACCAATATGGACATGACTCTAATTCCACAGACCCCTCTCTTCAGAGAAGGACAACCGCTTATCTGGTAGCAGGGTAGGGAAGATGTCAACTGACCTCCTTCAGGTCCTCAACCACGAAGGTGAGCTCCTCGACATCTCTTTTGTTGCATTGCTTCCAGGTCTCCTTTTCCTTGCCAGTGGTGTCCCAGCTCAGCCGTTCGATGATGTAATGTGTGACCGGAGAGCCACCGTTGTTCTTAGGAGGCTCCCAGGTCAGAGTCACAGTGGTCTTGGTGACCAGGTTGATCTTCACCTTGGTAGGAGGATCAGGGGGGTCTGGGGAAAAGAATTTGGAGAGGAGGGACAAGATGATAAAGGGGAGGAGATGACAGGAGAGCACAGCAGAAGAGCAGAGAAGAAAAGAGAACCCTTTCCCACCGGCCAAAAAACCCGCTAACATCCGCCTTTTTACATTGACCAAAGGCAGACATTAGCAGGTTTTTTGGACAGTGGGAAAAGGGTATAAGAGGTATTCTGCAGTATAATACAGGTTTTCTTACAGATGGGGTCTCTCGCTCTGGCAGGTTCAGTGGTGACGGTGAAAGGTCCAAAGCCCAGCCTGTTCTCAGCACGGACTCGGAACATGTAGTCCTGACCCTCCAACAGACCAGGAACCACATAGGCCTGACTGGCACATGCCACATTCACCTGAAAATACAAAATAACTAATTATTTCTTCTTTCAGTAAAAAAATGTCTCTTGCCTATGACGAGCTGGCTGTCAAACAGTCATTCTTCATAAAGACTGTTTGGTCTGGTGAAAGAGAACAACATTTAGATCAGGTTAGATTAAGAATTAACCGGTAGAGAATGGCTCTAACACTGTAATCTGCTCTGGGTGGAGGGTCCAATCTAGAGATGTTTGGCTTTAACGCAGTATTGCCACTCGGTTACCTCTCTGTGACTCAGATCAGTGGTTCTCACACTCTTTCTGTCATGCCCCCCTTTGGAGGAGGAAAAATGTTCACGCCCCCCGCCCCAACAAAATGGTGCCAAAGTGGGCCAAGTTTAACTTTATTTCAATAACATGAAGATCATGAACACTCCTTTCACTTTGCTTTCAGTCATTTCTGTTGTGCAAATAACAAACACAAGTTCCACTTCAACTCTATCAAACCTCTTTTTGTGACATGTGTCACTAGATTGCTCCATCAGTCTGTGTGCTCTTTCAAAAACAGAGAAACACGAAATAAAATATAAAAATCACTTTGCTAAACCATAACAACAGTCTTATCACTGCATCAGCGCTACAATGAGCCTGTTATGCACTGCACATCTTTTCAAGACCGGGGTGCAGGCTTGATACCGCCACTCTCAAGTCATGCTCCATGTTGAGCTTAGACCTGTACTTGGTTTTAAGTGAGGCAACAGCAGAAAAGCCCATCTCACAGAGACGGGATGTGGCGAAGGGAAGCAGAATGCCCACAGCCCTCTGTCCTATGAGTGGATCCTCCCTCTCCACACCAAGCCAGAATTCACTCAGTGTCTGAGCTGTAAAGCTCAGCCTCAGTCTGGAGTCAGAGGTCATCTCCATGAACTGGTCCTCTTCAGCAGAGCTGAATCAGCAGGTGCTGCTGTGTTGAACGGATCTGTCACCCAGTCATACTGAGCACTGTTGTTTGGGAAGTATTTTTGAAAGCATCCTCTCAGGGGAGAGATGTGCTCCTTAAGACATGAAATCACTGTAGTGGCTCCACAATCACTGGTTTCAACAAATTCACTCAGATTCTCAAAGAAATCAGTATTTCCTTGACCAAGTAACCTGCCCCACATCTCAAGCTTTCGTGTGAATGCACTGATCTAGTCTGCCAGGTAAGGAAGGCGCTTGTCTCTGCCTTGAAGCTGAAGATTTAATTCATTCAGCTTTCCAAATATATCCCTGAGATAAGCCAGTTTCATCAGAAATTGTTCATCACTAAACTTGCTTGCAACATCATTCACATGCTCCTCCAGGAACACCCAAATTTCCTCTCGGAGCTGAAAGACTCAGGACAACACTTTACCTCGCGAGAGCCACCTAGCCTCGCTGTGAAACAACAGAGCTGACTATTCAGCTCCCATCTCCTCACAAAGTGCAGAAAACAGCCGCGCACTCAGGGGTCTTGTTTTGATGAAACTGACCACGCTAAGAACATCGGTCAAAACCTGGTTTAGGTCAGGGCTAATCTGTCTTGATGGCAGCGCTTCTCCGTGTATGACACAGTGCGTCCACTGCGCATTTGGCGAGAGCCTCTTGATTAGTGGCTGCAGTCCCTTCATTTTCCCTGCCATGGTCTGTGAACCATCCGGGCAAACGCCCGCACAGTTCTCCCAGTTCAGCCCGTGTTGTGCCAGGTACCGGTCCAGAAGCCTGAAGAGCCCATCAGCCGTCTCTCAACTGGGCCGTCCTTGCAAAACAGCAAATCCTCACACACCGACTCTGACGTGACAAAGCCAACATGAGCAATAAACTAGCAGTCTTTATTGCTGTCAGCAGCCTCGTCCACTTGTCAGGCCAAACGTTTGTCTTTCAGTTTGTCAGCGAGTTGTTCCTCAACAAGGTCATCTGAAATGTCGCATATAGTACGTCTTACAACTGTATCATTGGACAGAAGGACAGTCTTCAATTTTGCGGCGCTTGTCTCATCAAACATAGTTGCCAACATATCTAAAGCCGTGGGAAGTATGAGCTCCCCTGCTGTTGTGTGTGGTTTCTTGCCGTGGGCAGTTGTGTGTGTGTGACGTTGTGTGATGCCATCAGTGCTTTGCTGTTCACTGATGCAGCTTCTACAAAGCCGCGTCCCTGCTGACGGTCTGCACCAAGTCTTCTCTGGAAGAACTCGAGTGGCTTATTGACGTGACCGGCCAACACCCTGACTGAGCGCTGGCATACCTTGGTCCAGGCCTTGTCAGATACGCATCTCTTCTCAATGAAGTAGCTCTTGATCCTCTCTCCTCCATCGTTGTCTGGCAGCTTCCAGATCAGCCTCATGGTGGCTCTGGTGGGATCAGTCACCTTCAGATCTTTAGGAGCCCCAGGGACGTCTGGAAAGAAGAAACAGTCAGTTATTCAAACAAAGACCAAACGCCCAGCCAGACACCTTGGACTGGATCCATTCATGCTGAGTCACTCTCGTGGCAACTGACATGGCATCACAGTCTAAAATGTCCATGTTAATGCACATACAGATGGACAGACAATCATCCTATAAGCATCACTAAAGTCACACACGCGCCCCCCCCCCCCCCCACAGTACACTATGTGTTCTGGTTAGAAAGAAAGTGAACATAAGTTGTCGTACTGTATTTGAATTTCCACAAAGAACACCAAGATAGTTTGACAGCTTATACAATCTGGGTGAAGAGTTCTTTCTATTTAGCTTTGAGTTGTAAAACTATGAGAACAGTATACATGGGTCATCCTCTCTGTTTGTGTGTCTGTGTTGTGTTGTACCGAGGACGTTGACTCTGACGTTGACATGTTTCTGTCCTGACTTGTTCTTGGCTGTGATGGTGTAACGTCCGGAGTGGCTCCTCAGACTCACTGGGATGGTCAACGTTGATGTGGTGTCTGTAGACTCGAGCTAACAAGACATAATTACCATTGGACTTTATCAGCAGAATCGGGTTTAATGTTCACATTCTGTCCTTTCAAACTATACTATCGTCTGTTTGTGTTATCCTGTATGACAGGTATTCTTTTCTGGCCATTGGCAGGGATCTACCGGGTATGCGAGATAATGGAATGATTTAGTGCAGGATGTGTCTGTGTTGAGCGTTACCTCAGAGTCCACTGGCAGTGTGTGAAGTTTGTTCTTCTTGTGCTTCTTCGCTTTGCCATCAAAATCCCAGGTCACCTTGGGGACAGGGCGGCCTGTTATGATGGCAGGGATTCTGATTGGATTTCCAGCCCTGATGCAGAGCAGGTCATCAGCGACTACATCCACAAAGATCTTAGGCTCAGCTGATGAGGGAAAAGATACATGGGCATTAAAACATGTAAAAAAGACAGAGCGAACAATAGAAACAACAACACATGTCTATAAAATACAAATTTTTTTGTAAGTTTTAAGGTAGAATTAACCATATTACAGAGGTTGAGATGGCTAGTTGCAGCAGAAGATGACAACAGGCCACGTCATGGTTAGAGTTAACACTAGAACCAACCTTGAACGTCCTCCACCAAAACCTCAGAGGTCCTGGGGCTGGGGTCAGACTCTCCAATGTCGTTAACAGCGATGATCCTGAAGCGATAGCGCTTCAACTCCCTGAGACTGGGCATAGTGAACTCTGTGGTTGGGTGGAGGGTATCTGGGTCAGTGACCCTCACCCAGTCAGAGGTGCCCTCATCCTGGATCTGAACGATGTAGCCTTTGATGGGGCTTCCTCCATCCTTCTCTGGAGGCTTCCAGTTCAGGGTGATACTGTGCTTGGTCTTATCAACCACTTCTGGAGCAGCGGGCATGCTGGGTGGGGCTAGGGAGTGAAAGTGAGGGGGTCATTTTCCCAACAACAAAAACAATAATTACTTCATGTTCATTATCAACATGTGGGGAATCCACAGGATCCAGTCTGTGTGCTTAATTTAAGTTACCTGCTGTCATTCAACAAGTTCAGTCACATCATGCAGAAACTCTAGTTTTTGACCACGACAGCTCAGAGATGTGGAGCCCAGCCGGGGCTGTGTAGTGGCCTATACTCACTCAGTGGGTCAACAGCAAAGGCTGAATCTGAAGGTCCGCTGAATGGTCCGGTTCCTGCAGCATTGCAGGCTGCTACTCTGAACTCATACTCTGTCCCTTCAATCAGACGGGTCACCTGTGTCCAAACACATTCAACATCATTCATACTGGTTGTTCACTATCTCCGGCTTTCAGCTTTTGTGACTAAATGCCAATCAGGCAGAAATGATAGAGGGCAGGGTAGAGGCTTTTGATAGCAGATATGTGTGTTTCTTAAACACTGGGATGAGAGTTCCCTGTTCTAGGAGCTATGCAACAGAGGGCCGGTCGCTGTAAACTAAAGGCTAGCATGCTTTTTTGGAAAATATTCGGCTGTAGCATATTCAGATGTTTTCCTTTGGCACTAACCCTCACTACAAACAGTTGAAAACCAGTTGGTTGTTACTGGTTGTAGTCAACCTCCGCAGCTGATTAAAGCAGCCAGCTCACCTGGTATTCCCAGCCCTTCACAGCACGTTTGGTGACAGGAGCCTTGTTGACTCTGGCCCAGTAGGAGGAGCCTTTCTCCCTCTTCTCCAGCCAATAGCCTGTGATCAGGGAGCCACCATTGTCCCTGGGAGGCTCCCAGGTAAGGGTCATGGAGGTCTTGGAGAATTCAGCAATTGTGGGTTTCTCTGGAGGCCCGGGGAGGCCGAAGGGGTCTTTGATCTGGACCTCCTCTGTCATACAGGGGTCAGATTTACCATAGCGGTTCTCAGCTCTGACCCTGAACAGGTAGGTTTTGTTGGTCTCTAGGTGCCACACCTGAGAGCAGGAAGGAGATAGTGTGTGGTTAGAAAAAACCCAAAAAACTTGATACAAGAATTTTTCTTATCATTACAGCAAGTATTGTCACACTAATTAGTATGATTTATTTCACTAAAACCAGGAAGTGTCATTCTTTATCATTACAGCCTCATCATCAACATTAGCTGGTATAAGAACTCAGCGTTCAGACTAACAGGTTCCACTAGGTGACCAGCTGGCTTGTAGCTCCTAATATTCATTTGATTTAATGATGGATGGTAGCAATGCTAACAAGATGCTTAAAAGGTGACTAAGATATGACGATGAGATGGAGGAAGACTGACCCCGTATCTTTTCTCAACGATGCTGTTGGTGACCTCTGTCCACTGGGGCTCAGGAGGAGCTTCCTGACCTTCCTCCAGCTCAGGTTCCTCTGTCACTACATCCTTCTTCTCTACAATGTAATTGGTCAGCTCACTGCCACCATCATCCAGTGGCGCCTCCCAGTGGAGGTAGCAGGACTCTGCCTTGATATTGGACACTGTCACATTTCTGGGAGGCAGGGGGCGGTCTGGGAGAGAGTAACAGGTTTTAATTTAATTTTATTATTTTTTCATTATTTATTTAGCTAAAAAAACATTCAGAATCTTTTCCATATTTTACTGTTATTGCTAGTATGGTGGAGAGGGAATTAGAAAAATTAAGGATAGCTTGAGTTGACTTTATACATACACAACCTGTCAGGTTACATAAGGCTGGATAATACTCAGACAGTATAGTTACAGCATATAACTACCTCGCTTATCATGTACAGCACTCAGTAGTGCTGGAAAGTGGTTAATGTGAACCGCCCTTACTAATTCCCAACGCTTCTCTCCAGTACGTCATCATGCAGTATGTGGTGATTTCAGTGTATGAGGTGAGCCACTCACCCAGAACCATGATGGAAATGGAGTGGCTTGCTGAGCCCATGTTGTTTGAGGCAGACAGGTTGTAGGTGCCCTTGTCTCTCCTGTTGGCTGAAGGGATAGACAGGGTGGTTTTGCAGTTCTGTCGGCCAGTCTGTACAGTCTCTATCAGTAGGGCCTCTGAGGGCTTGTCGATCACCACATCATCCTTGGACCACTCCACCTTGGGGATGGGCAGTCCCAGGACATCGGCAGGGATCTCAATGGCATCTCCCTTCTTCACTGTGATGGCGTCTCCCTTAAAGTGCTTCAGCATGTGAATCTCAGGAGCCACTGCAGGGAGAGCACAGCAAACCTCTAATTTAATAGTGCCAGGAGGATTGCTGTGACTTGTACATCAGGGAAACTAAACAGACGCTGGCCAAGAGAATGACACAACACAGGAGAGCTAACATGTCAGACCAGGACTCTACAGTCTACACCATCCACAGACCGGGACTCCACAGTCTACACCATCTACAGGCCAGTGGCCACTCTTTCAAGGATGAGGATGTGCACGTCCTTGATAGGGAGGAATGCTGGTTTGAACGGGGAGTCAAAGAGGCCATCTATGTGAAGAGGGAATGACCATCCCTGAACCAAATTACATAAACTTCAAAAAATAGTGCTCCACATTTACAGAATGGTACAATGCTATACACATTACACGACTATCGGAGAACTATGCTCACTTATCAAACGTTCTAACATTGTCCTGGAGAACTTACCTTCATCATCCTGGATCACCACAGTTAGGGGGCTTGAGGGGTCGCTCTCTCCGATGAGGTTGGCACACTTAATCCTGAACTCATACATCCAGGCCTCATCCAGACCTTCCACAGGCATGCTCAGGTCTGGGCAGATCTCTTTGTTGCAGGGCTCGAAGGCCTGCTGGTCCTGTCTTTTCTTCTCCACAAAGTAGCCAATGATGGGGCTTCCTCCATCATTACGAGGAGGCTTCCAAGCCAGGGTAATGGAGTTCTTGGTTCTCTCTTTGTAATGGAACTTCTCAGGGGAGGTTGGAGGTCCTACAGGGTAGGAAGACAAAAGCTAAATCAGGCTCTTTAAAGAATTAACAGTACAAACACATCAGAGATGCTTCAAATATACTCTATTAGGAAGCTTGACAGGATTGATATCTAAGCTGGCAACAATATCACAGAAAAAGATGCATTCATAGTCCTGTTGCATTTGACTGACATTTTCAACAGTTCAAAGAGAACAAATGGCCAATCTGTGGCATCTGTTTTGCTCTCTCCTGGACTTCTACCCTTGTAGCTCCTCACCTTGTGGGTCCACAGCCTTGATGGGGCCCAGCTCCACAGGGGGGCCCATGCCATACTTGTTCTTGGCGATGACCCGGAACATGTATTCTTGTCCCTCCATGATGCCAACACACTCACACTTGGAGGAGGCCGTCTCGACAGGCTGTCTCCACGTGTGCATCTTAGCATCTCTCCTCTCAACAAGGAAGCCAGTGAGGTCACTTCCTCCATCGTCCGCGGGGTCATCCCAGTTCAGGAAGATCATCTTGCGGGTGACTACCACAGGCTTGAGGTCTGTGACTGGTCCAGGGACATCTGAGGGAGGGGGGTGCTTATCAGTCAACTGAGATGAAGTTAACTACTGAATAACCGTTGAGATAATTTTAAATGTCTTCTATTTGATGGCAAAAAGCAATTGTGATTTTCTTTGGACTTTGTGAAACTTCTCTTTTGATCTATCAAAAAACCATTTGGTTGGATAACAGGAAAGTTACAGCTTTAAAGACCTCAACACTTATGAAGTAACTCTTCCCTCCATGTACAAATGTAATGTATTGGGTTTGAAGTGGATAGACGTGTCAACGCTGTAGAGATGGAAATATCTGTGTGTTCTTACCCATGACCTCCACTCTGGTCCAGGCTGACTTGGTACCACTGGGGTTGCAGGCAGTGATCTGATATTTGCCACAGTCCTTCCTCTGGACATTTTTGATAGAGACAATACTCTTATTAGCATCGTCAATGATCTCCACCCGGTCCTTGTCTGGCTTGGCGTCATCCTTCACCCAGGTGATGGAGGGCTGGGGTTTCCCGGTGACAGTGGCCGGCAGGCAGAGGTTCTCTCCTGCTCTGATAAACACGCCGTTCCTGATGGACAGGTCCAGCTCAATCACTGGTACTTCTGTGGAGCGCAACACACGACACACAGCAGTTTAGAGGACATCAGTAGAATCTGCAGACAACCTGATGGAACATCACACACTTCCATTCTAGCTAACATGCTGAAGCTTTCCTCAGACATACAAGTGACAAACACCGTTCATTTTAAGATGTGTCATTCGAGGTCGTTACTGCATTGCCCGACATTCCACTGCATTACATAAAACGATATAAGGTTGTATCATGTTATCCAGACAGAACTGGCTTTGACTGGATTAAAAGTGAATTGAGACATATTTTCACAGCAGTTTCCCAGGTGTAAGTGTAGGAATCTGACCTGCGGGGTTTCTGACAAACACCGACTCAGTGAAACCAGGCGTTCCCTCTCCAGCAGCATTACAGGCGATTACTCGAACAAGGTATTTGGCTCCCTCTCTGACTCCATACACTGTGAAGGTCCGGGTCTTCCAGGGGCGTTCTGTAGATCTGGACCAGTCCTTGGTACCAGCCATGGCCTACAGAAGCCAGGGGGATACACAGGCTGCAATCTGCTGTGTTCTGGGAAATACTCACGCCAACTATACGCCAAGCAAACCCAGCGACAAGTGCTGGATTTGTTTGTAGCAAGGTGGTACACAACTCTGACATAGTGTCATTATGCTACACAACTCTGACATGGTGTGATTATGTTACACAACTCTGACATAGTGTCATTATGCTACACAACTCTGACATGGTGTCATTATGCTACACAACTCTAACATAGTGTCATTATGGTACATAACTCTGACATGGTGTGATTATGTTACACAACTCTGACATGGTGTCATTATGTTACACAACTCTGACATGGTGTCATTATGCTACACAACTCTGACATAGTGTCATTATGCTACACAACTCTGACACGGTGTCATTATGCTACACAACTCTGACATAGTGTCATTATGCTACACAACTCTGACATAGTGTCATTATGCTACACAACTCTGACATGGTGTCATTATGCTACACAACTCTGACATAGTGTCATTATGCTACACAACTCTGACACGGTGTCATTATGCTACACAACTCTGACATAGTGTCATTATGCTACACAACTCTGACACGGTGTCATTATGCTACACAACTCTGACATAGTGTCATTATGCTACACAACTCTGACATAGTGTCATTATGCCACTCAACTCTGACATGGTGTGATTATGTTACACAACTCTGACATGGTGTCATTATGCTACACAACTCTGACATAGTGTCATTATGCTACACAACTCTGACACGGTGTCATTATGCTACACAACTCTGACATAGTGTCATTATGCTACACAACTCTGACATAGTGTTATTATGCTACACAACTGACATAGTGTCATTATGGTACATAACTCTGACATGGTGTCATTATGTTACACAACTCTGACATAGTGTCATTATGCTACACAACTCTGACATAGTGTTATTATGCTACACAACTGACATGGTGTCATTATGGTACACAACTCTGACATGGTGTCATTATGGTACACAACTCTGACATGGTGTCATTATGGTGCACAACTCTGACATGGTGTCATTATGCTACACAACTCTGACATAGTGTCATTATGGTACACAACTCTAACATGGTGTCATTATGGTGCACAACTCTGACATGGTGTCGTTATGCTACACAACTCTGACATAGTGTCAGAGTTGTGTAGCATAACGACCTTCCCTGTCTTCAAGGACACACTGACCTTGTCAACGTGATATCCCAGGATCTCTCCTCCTCCATTATCCACAGGGGGATCCCACTCCACATCGATGGAGTAGTCTGTGGTTTCCACCACTCTGGCTACAGGAGGTCCAGGAGGTACTACACAATTACACACAATTAAAGTCAGGACACATCTCACGCAAGGAAATATTAGCTACTTCATGTCATCATACAGGATAATACTACATTGTTACTGTATGTTATGTTGTATGAAGTATTAGCTACTTCATGTCATCATACAGTATGATACTACATTGTTACTGTATGTTATGTTGTATGAAGTATTAGCTACTTCATGTCATCATACAGTATGATACTACATTGTTACTGTTTGTTATGTTGTATGAAGTATTGGCTACTTCATGTCACCATACAGGATAATACTATATTGTTACTGTATGTTATGTTGTATGAAGTATTAGCTACTTCATGTCATCATACAGCATAATACTACATTGTTACTGTATGTTATGTTGTATGAAGTATTGGCTACTTCATGTCATCATACAGTATGATACTACATTGTTACTGTATGTTATGTTGTATGAAGTATTAGCTACTTCATGTCATCATACAGTATGATACTACATTGTTACTGTATGTTATGTTGTATGAAGTATTGGCTACTTCATGTCATCATACAGTATGATACTACATTGTTACTGTATGTTATGTTGTATGAAGTATTGGCTACTTCATGTCACCATACAGGATAATACTATATTGTTACTGTATGTTATGTTGTATGAAGTATTGGCTACTTCATGTCATCATACAGTATAATACTATATTGTTACTGTATGTTATGTTGTATGAAGTATTGGCTACTTCATGTCATCATACAGTATAATACTATATTGTTACTGTATGTTATGTTGTATGAAGTATTAGCTACTTCATGTCACCATACAGGATAATACTATATTGTTACTGTATGTTATGTTGTATGAAGTATTAGCTACTTCATTTCACCATACAGGATGATGCTACGTTGTTACTGTTTGTTATGTTGTATGAAGTATTAGGTACTTCATGTCACCATACAGTGTGATACTACATTGTTACTGTATGTTATGTTGTATGAAGTATTGGCTACTTCATGTCATCATACAGTATGATACTACATTGTTACTGTTTGTTATGTTGTATGAAGTATTGGCTACTTCATGTCACCATACAGGATAATACTACATTGTTACTGTTTGTTATGTTGTATGAAGTATTATCTACTTCATGTCATCATACAGTATAATACTATATTGTTACTGTATGTTATGTTGTATGAAGTATTAGCTACTTCATTTCACCATACAGGATGATGCTACGTTGTTACTGTTTGTTATGTTGTATGAAGTATTAGGTACTTCATGTCACCATACAGTGTGATACTACATTGTTACTGTATGTTATGTTGTATGAAGTATTAGGTACTTCATGTCACCATACAGTGTGATACTACATTGTTACTGTATGTTATGCTGCATGATGGCAGGTCTCACTATAGTCACATAGGATGTTTATCTCAGTGGGTCTAACTTGATTAAAACAGGTCAGGTGAATGAACTGAAGTCCAGCATGAATTCACTACGCTCGTCTAACAAACACAGAAAACCCCTGGAAGTCCGAGGTTCCCTTCATCCAGCCGCTGCTGCTTTGTAATGACTTCAGCAATGCGGGGGCCATGATAACATAACCAACATGCTAACAGAGGCAGTTACAACTTGTTGATCACTGTGTGGAACTTTTAAAATGATGGTGCAGGTGGCTGTAGCAGATCTACACTGATGGTTGTGAGGTGAGTACTGGTGTCTGTGTAGGGACATACAGATCGGGGCCTGGGCAGTCTTGGGGTCTGAAGGGATGCTGAACTTTCCAGGTCCTGCTTGGTTCTCAGCTGCTACTCTGAAGATGTAGGTCAGTCCTTCTATCAGACCCTCCACGTTCACCTCAGTGTCTGTGACGAGGTCCCTGTTGGCCAAGGCAAAGGGCATCATTCACATACTGCTGGAGAAAAAGATGTCATCCACAAATCCTTTCACTTCATTCACTTCCGGGACACTTTTCTGCAGCTTCGTCATCCATCCACCCTTCAGCTTACTGCTTATCCTGCTCTCAGGGTCGCGGGGACACTGGAGCCTATCCCAGCAGTCACTGGGCGGCAGGCCGGGAGACACCCTGGACAGGCCACCAGGCCATCACACACACACACACACACACACACACACCTAGGGACAATGTAGTACAGCTGAGTCACCTGACCTACATGTCTGAGTCACCTGACCTCCATGTCTTTGATTCACCTGACCTACATGTCTTTGGACTGTGGGAGGAAACCGGAGCCCCCTGGAGGAAACCCACGCAGACACGGGGAGAAACTGCAAACTCCACACAGAGGTCGACCCGGGACGACCCCCAAGGTTGGGCTACCCCGGGGCTCGAACCCAGGACCTTCTTGCTGTGAGGCGACCGTGCTAACCACTGTGCCACCGTGCCATCTTCACTATGTAAAATCCGTTTCTGTAGCTAAGTGTGAAACATTTGGACAATAGAATGGTTCTCATACCTGATGGTCCTTAATGGGAAATCAAACCTATTTCTCTTTCTCTTTATTTCTATGTTACTTCTTCTTTTCTATCTTCCATTTGATGTTACAAGGTTCACTGAGCCCTTCACACTCGTTCCACAGTGATGTGAGCATGACGTCAGTCACCTGTTGACCCGGGCCCAGTGGGTGCTGTTGATTTCACGGCGCTCTACCCAGTAACCCAGGATGGGGCTCCCATTGTCATTGGGCTCATTCCAGGAGACCAGCATGCTGTGGGCTGTGATGTCATCGATCTCTGGCTTATCAGGAGTCCCAGGAGGATCTGCAACAAGAAAGGGCAGTTTCTGGTGTTTAATACTTAGTTCAGAACAATTATATATATGTACACACACACATAAAATGTGTGTGCGTGTGGGTGTGTGTGTGTTAAATAACAGTGCTACGCACCAAAGGGATTCTTGGCGATGAGGGGTTTGGAGATGCAGGCTGGGCCAGCTCCAAACTTGTTCTCAGCCACCACTCTGAAGATATACTCCTTCTTCTCAATGAGTTTGGGCACCGGGTAGCGGCATCCCCGCAAGGTGGAAGTGACGGTGCTCCAGCCAATCTCCAGCTTGGAGTTGTCCTTCTTCTCAAGGGTGTAATTTAGGATCTCACTGCCTCCATCATCCAGAGGAGGATCCCATTTACAAATGACAGAGTTCTTTCTCACCTCCTCAAAACGGAAGTTCACCGGAGGTCCAGGAGTGTCTGGAAGAGAACAGATGCAGGGCGGATCAGTGTTTCACCAGGCATCTAAGAAGCTTGACAAATCCTGTGCATTTCAACTTAATGTCGCCAGATTCAAGCAAAGCAACAATAGAACAGAACAGAATCTCACCAAGCACGTTGACCTCACAGGAGGCAGAGGCTATTCCATGGTCATTCTCCACCTTAACAGTGTAGACACCATGGTCACCACGCACAGTATCCACGACGACAACGCAGGACTCTCCCTTCTGGCTATTATTGATGGTCAGGCGCTCATTGATTGTTGGATACTCAGACTCTTCAACCTCAGGTTCTGCTGGTTCCTCCTTTTTCTCCACCTCTTTCTTCTCTACCTCCTCTCCTTCTTTCTTCTCTCCTTCTTCCTTCTTTTCGCCTTCCTCTTTCTTCTCTCCTTCCTCCTTCTTCTCTTTCTCCTCCTTCTTACCTTCCTCCTTGCCCTGGTCTGCGTCGGTCTTCTCTACCTTCTTCTTGATGGGTTTGTCAGGTCTCTTCCTGAGGGCCTCTGGTCTGATCACCTGGTTGTTCCAGTACCAGGTGATCTGAGGGTAAGGGGAGCCGGAGATGTTGGCATCCAGGCAGATCTCACAGCCTTTCCTGATGCTCAGCCCAGACTGCAGGCTGCCACTTAGGAATACTTTAGGAGGATCTGAGAGACAAAACAACAAATACACAAAGCTTAAGTCTAAAAATATCAAAGTGTAACTTCTCAAAAGACAGCTACATAATCCAAAAACACCAGCAGATGGAGAAATGGTGGATATAGAGCAGCATCTTCAACGGTATAACTGTATGATGTCCTCTGTTGCATCATAAATTATTCCATGGTCACAGAGAATACTCATTTTGGACTGGCTGGACTGTGTGTAGGACAGTAGTATCTGCACACGTAGTCCGGCTCAAGTTTAATCACTGTCCTAAACTCACATGTTGGCCACAAAGTTGCTATGTGACCACAGCAGCACGCTGCATCAGTAGCAGGCGCCGTGAGCATAAAAACAAACAAATAAAACAAGTGAAAGCCTCCATTTGAATTCTTTGGTAAGCGGCCGTGGTACAAATGGGCTAAAGCGTTCTTAGGTGTGCACTTTGCCTCGGACTGTGTTTAATGCACAGCCTGTTGTGGATTATCCCTTGCGTATTCTTCCCTTTCATTGTGTTGTTGTCACTGTGTCGTCCTTGTGTCATGACCCGCTCCAGATCCTCGGTCGTGTTTTATGTGTTTTGCATACTTCCCAACGTTTCCTGTTTTATTTTGCGATTAAAGTTTGTCTCTTGTTGGCAGATGTCTCTTCCTGTCAGGTTTCCCTCCTGTGTGATTACCGGTCCCGCCCTAATGTGTCCCGCCCTAATGTGTCCCGCCCTAATGTGTTCCCCCCGTGTGCCGTGTTTAAGCCATGTGTTTGCTCCCTGGTGTGGCCAGTTCGTTCTTACCCCCGTGTGAGCGGTCCAGCAGTATTTCCTTGTCTTCCCAGTGATTGTTTTGACCATAGCCGGTTTTTTGTGGCTCTGCCTTTTGCCTGCCGTTTTTGACTGGTTTCCCGTGTACCGACCCTTTTGCCTGACTGAACCTTTTTGGAACGTTTACTACCTGTGTCAGTCTGCTTTGTGGGTCCTTCGCCATTGCGCGCCTGATACCTTGTGTATAGTTCCCAAACATTCACTGCAGGTGGAGACTTGAGTGACTGATCTATCGCTGTACATTACCCAGTTTCCCCTCGGGGATGAATAAAGTATTCTGATTCTGACACATGGTGTATAGTACATAGACGGTATTCATGTAGTACGTGTGCATCCCTACCGATAGCATCAGAGGCTTTGACGAATGGCGTGCTGCGGGAGGGTTCACTGACTCCTGCTGCATTCTCAGCTTTGACTCTGAACTGGTAGTTCTTCCCCTCTGTCAGCCTTCTGACAGTGTAGGACAGCACGGGCACCAGGAAGTCATTACACCTCTCCCATTTCTCCTCGCCCTTCTGCAGCTTCTCCAGGACGTAGCCCATGATCTTGGCGCCGCCGTCATACATAGGAGGCTTCCAGGTCAGGGTCACAGTGCTGGAAGTAGGGTTGTGGGTCTCCACATCTACTGGTGGGTCTGGGGCATCTGGAAACAAGACACCATTATTTAGCACTGACATAACACTGTATGTTGGCAGTGAATACGCTGGACATTACTGATGTAGTAGTCAGGGGAATAGGAGAAAATGTTTGGACAAATACAAAATAATATTAATGCATTTTATTTTTGTGGCACCTTTCATGTGCCTGACGGTGCATTAAAACAGTAAAAGCATACAACAACAAAAATACTACATGGTTAAATTAGAAGCTTTCTGAATAAAAGTGTCTTAAGGCCTGTTTTAAAGGAAGTCAGAGTCTGGGGAGCCCTTAGGTGGTCCAGGAGGATGTTCCAAATATGGGGGGCAGCAGAGCAAACAAAATAAGATCATAACTACTAAAGATGCTTATACTGTGAAAACACTGACATGTGCTGATGAATATCTGCGGATAACTGATGGGTCTTGTTCGTTATTTGATATGCAGTGGTATGATGTCTGTCTATGTCTTACGTTTCTGGTCCTCAGCAATAACAGGGTTGCGCAGCTCAATGTACTCTCCTCCTCCGATCTTGTTGACTGCTCTGACCCGAAAGTAGTATTCCCCGTTGGGAATGAGGTCTTTAACAGGCCAGCTCACCTTGTTCTCTCCTGACATCATGTTGACATATGTCCTTCTGCCTGCCTCACGGCGCTGGGGGGGACAGGGGGTTTGGATGAGAACAGATGTTTAATTAATCTTTACCCATCCTCAGTGAGACAGACAGCAATTCAGAAATGACCACTAGGCCAGTTCCCTTGACACAAAGGCCAGACGTATAACCCCAACCGGGGAGTGGGTCTGATCCAGCTGACTGGCTGGAGAACTGACCTGGAGAACATAGTGCAGGATGGGGCTTCCTCCGTCATAGTCGGGAGGATCCCAGGACACCTTACAGGAACTCTTTGTAATCTCTGTGGCAATAATCTCCTTACAGGGTCCAGGCAGGCCTGAGGACAGAAGACACAGAGACATCGTTACGGAACAGTCACACCTCAGGATATGCCTGGCAAACATACTGGACAGATTACTAAAGGGGATTTTCTCATGATGAAGAATGTAATTGACCTACCAATGACTTTAACATTGATGGTGGCGCTGGCGGCTCCCAGTTTGTTCTCCAGAGTGACTTTGTACTGTCCTGCATCAGCGTGCAGACAGCTGGCAACCTCCAAGTGACAGGAAGTGTACTCCTTCCTGTAAATATCAACACCATCAGTCATGCCTTCCTTCAGCTCATCACAGACGTTTGTGTGAATAGGAATTTATTAGTACTGGATGGAAAAGACATTTAGAAAACACAGCTGATGTCATTAAACCATTATGTTTCAGAGAACTGAATTTAGACCTGAATTCTAGTCGCTCGCTGGCCTTCAGCTCCTTGCCATCTTTGTGCCAGGTGATCTTAGGTGAGGGCACTGCTCTGAAAGGAACTGGGATGCTCATCTTCTCTGTCTCCACCACAACCAGGTCCAGAGTCTGGAACTCCAGGGTGGGGTTACCTTCAGAAAGAAAACCACCTGTTATCACATAAAGTGACTGGCTAGACTGTGTCATCGCAGTAAGCTCACTGGGAGATTGTAACACTGAGTAAGTTCTCTATTCATGAACTGTCCTACAAATATGTAACTTCATGTGACTACGCAGAATAGTTGGAGACAAACGTCTTTAGGCAGGTTTATCATCTATGTGGAGAAGAAAACATGACTAGTAAAATGCTAGCTTTAGCTTTACTAGTGCTATTCAACAGTATATCCCGTGTTTGGCTACCTGTCTGTCTGCCTGTCTGTCTGTCTATATTCATGTCCATTTTGCAGTCTGATTCTTATTGTAATAGTGAAGGATATGGTCTGCAACCATGCATTAGGAGGGTAAAGGAATTTGCTTACAGTCAGAATCTTTAGCGAAGACATTCTCAGAGATGTCTGAGGGTTCACTGACTCCGACAGCATTGATGGCGCGCACTCTCAGAACATATTCCTTCTCAGCAACCACCCCCTCTTCAATATGGTACTTCAGCTCCTTGACGGGCCTGGAGTTGACCCTCATCCACTTCTCTGTTCCAGCCTCACACATTTCGATGTGGTAGCCGGTGATGGGGCTGCCACCATTCCTCTCCGGAGGCTTCCAAGCAATGGCCAGGTAGTCCCGGCTGGCTCCCGTCACATGCAGCTCAATGGGAGGAGATGGGACACCTATACAGGGTCACACAGGACAGGCCCAAACTTTTATACTGTATTATCACTTGTTTATCTGTGTTTTGAGTTTGTCATCAGTTCATCTTTAGTGGATTGGATCTATATTCAGGACAGAGAAGTAATTTTTTTCTACATCCATTATTTTACCAGCCACTGACTGGTGACTGACACAATAGACCATCCCAGCAGATATGAGGCTTCAGATAGTGTCGTTTAACTGGAACCAGGTGATGAACAAAGTAGGAAGTGGTAAAACCATATCCAACCTGTGGGGTCCTCTATGGTGAGGATCTCAGTGGGTTCACTTGGGTGTCCTACTCCAGCCTCATTCTCAGCACAGACCTGGAACTGAACCTCTGTTCCCTCAATGACATCAGTCACTCTGTATTTACAGTCTGGACCAGAGGTCTTGCCACACTTCACCCACCGAGTTCCCAGCTTCTCTTTCTTCTCTATGGAATATCTGCAGCGCACAGAAAAGTGAACGGACCTTCAGAACTCTCACTTCAGGTAGCATGCCGTGTATCCCAATGATATTAAAATGATGGCAGTATAGGTTTCATCTTGTCTACTTAATTTACACTCTGAGCTGTCAATACTTCACTAAGATCATTTTAACATCTTACTACACATCCATACCTGAGGATGGGTCTGCCACCGTCATTCTTGGGGGCCTCCCAATTCAGGTCCACATATCTCTTGGTCACAGCAAAAACAGCCAAGGCATAGGGAGGTCCAGGTGTAGCTGCAATAGGAAATGCACACGTGCTAACCTTTTCAAACTTCTAAACTTGCTATACCGTAGCTGAGCCTTTCCCATGGTACGTTCTAAGGTTACGGTCCTTTACCCATGGGAAAGGAGCGTAACCTAAAGGGCATTATCAAATGACGTGTTCCAACACTCTTTACATACACAGAATAAAATGAGTGCAAATGTCAAGAGGACTTTTCAGTTAGGTCTAAACATAATTAATTCATCATTCATTCATTCATTTGGTCATTCAATTATTAATTCTTTCATACCTCCATTCTCAGATAACTTACTGAAGGTGTCCTTAGCCAGCACAGAGTCTTCAAGCTCACAGAAAGGTCCGAGTCCCACGACATTCTCAGCAGCAACACGGAACACATAAAGGGAGCCCTCATTCAGGGGAGTCACTGTATATTTCAGCTCCTTGACGGTGGTGTCGACTGTCTGCCAGCCCTTACGTCTGACATCCCTCTTCTCCACCACGTAGTTAGTGATGGGGGAGCCTCCGTCCTTCTCGGGGGCTGTCCACTTCAACTCAGCGCTGTTCCTGCTGATGTTGATCACATCCAGCCAGCGAGGAGCAGAGGGAGGGTCTGAGGAAGGCGGTAAAGAGGAAGAGAATTCATTCAAAAGAAAATGCAGGTCAATAAGGTCTATATCATGAGCTATAAGATGCAAATCAAGCTAAACATACATTTCATTTGTGATACATTTCAGATGAAAACTAAACTGTAAAGAGGGAAGATCATATCAAGAGTGGGCATGACTTGGTGACTTTCTAGCAGAGCTTTTAGGACTTACTGAGTCTCTCCTTGCAGAGCACAGGATCGCTGGGCTCGCTGGGCTCGCTCTCTCCTGCTATGTTGACAGCTCTGACCCGGAAGGAGTACTCCTGCTTCTCCATCAGGCCCTTCAGGAAGTGCTCTAGGAGACTGACATTGTCTGCAACACGGATCCAGTCCGTGGTTCCGCTCTTCAACATCTCAATAACGTAGCCATCAATCTTGGCTCCACCATCATGCTCTGGTTTAGTCCACATGAGGAAACAAGAGGTCTTGGCCACATCCTTTACTGTGGGCTTACCAGGAGCCCATGGAGGATCTGGGGAAGGAGAGAGATAAGAGTGTTCGGATCTACTCATACACTTTCAGTGTCCAGTTAAGACTTGGAATAGAACTCCATATGATTCCACAGAAAAGACTTCATTCAATTATCACACCTAACAGTCCAATACCCATGGTCTAATCTAACCTGACCTTGTTCTGGATCTCAGAGGTTATTTTATAGCAATGATAGAGGATCAGATGGAAGCAGATAAAGGCCCCCCCCCCCTTTTTTTTTTTTTTACCAATAGGATCTTTGACCAGGATCAGGTCTGTCTCCTTGCTGGGTTTTCCGGTTCCAGCCAAGTTTTCAGCCAAAACCCTGAACTTGTACTTCTTCCTAGTAGGAAGACCTTTCACCCTGCACAGAAAAACAAACCAGGCTGTTTAGCTACATGCCAAATCACTTAAGAATCATGAGTTCCACAAACTCTGATTGTTAACTTTAGTAGGCAAACTGACCTGTAGGTGGTCTCTTTGATGGGCAGCTTGTTGCATCTCATCCATCTGTCATGGTCTGGTTCGTATCTCTCCACCCAGTAGCCTGTAATGGGGCTACCGCCATCCTCATCGGGCTCATACCAGGAAAGATTCAGGGAGTCCTTGGCAATGTCTGAGGGCTCCAGCTTGTAAGGAGCTCCAGGAGTATCTGGGGATATTCGAGAGGAATTCTAGTACTTCAAATGTTTCTACTTGACTTAGCTCCTGTTATTTTTATTCATATTCTTTTCCCGTGATACTTAAAGAGCTTTCTTAACAACTATTCTATATGTTCAGTTTGCATTTTATTGGTACCTCTGAGTTTCTGTAGAAGAAGAAACATTTGGTAAATAAATCCTTTACTTGTGTATTCCACATAGGAGGCTTGTGGGCATACTCCAGATGTTAAGTGACCTACCGAAGGGGTATCTGGCAATGATGGAGGGATGTTCTGCTGGTGCTCCAATGCCAAACTGGTTTTCAGCAAAGACTCTGAAGATGTACTCCTTAAATCTGACCAGGCCCACGGCCTTGTAGGTGGTCTGTTTAACGGTGGATGACAGCTTGTGCCAAATCTCACTGTCAGTAGCACGCCGCTCCACAATGTAGTTGGTGACCTTGGACCCGCCGTCGTCTCTGGGAGGATTCCAGGCCAGGAAGCAGGACTCATTAGTGATCTCAGAGATGTCAAAAGCAGCAGGAGGACCAGGCTTATCTGTGAAGGGGGAACGTTTGAGGAATTAAACTTTATTTACAGACTGCATTCATTGATAGCTGTGTCTTGATGCATGCAGAATAATCCAGGTAAGGAGATCCCGGAAAGGTGGCTCAGTTCATCTGGACACAACGTGTGGTGGGAAAAACGTTTCATCACTCAACTAAGTGACTTTGAGACTGACACAGTCACTTCGATGAGTGATGACATGTTTCTCCTGCAAAACGTTGTGTCCAGATGAACTGAGCCACCTTTCCGGCATTCATATCTGTATTATATTGTAAAGTATCCAGCAAGAAGCCCCTTTTTTGTTGGAATTTTCCCCCTTTTTTCTCCCCAATTGTACTTGGCCAATTACCCCACTCTTCCGAGCCATCCCAGTCTCTGCTCCACCCCCTCTGCTGATCCGGGGAGGGCGGCAGACTACCGCATGCCTCCTCCCATACATGTGAAGTCACCAGCCGCTTCTTTTCACCTGACAGTGAGGAGTTTCACCAGGGGGACGTAGCGCGTGGGAGGATCACGCTATTCCCCGCAGCCCCCCCCCACCCCACCAAACAGGCATCCCCGGCTGACCAGAGGAGGTGCTAGTGGCCAGGACACATACCCACATCCGGCTTCCCACTCACAGACACGGCCAATTGTGTCTGTAGGGACCCCCGACCAAGTCGGAGGTAACATGGGGATTTGAACTGGTGACCCCCTTGTTGGTAGGCAACAGAATAGACCACTACGCTACCCGGACCTCCACAAGAAGCCCATTTATTGGTAAAAGACGTGAGGGGGTAAGCTCTCATTGTGGTTTTAGTCCTATATATGCTGTGTAATACTTTCACAAACTGCTGTACTCATAAATAAAATCCAAAATCAGTTTTAGCTTGTAAGACAATCATCACAAGGAGACAGGAACACAGCAATGACTATCCCTGTTCCACATCTTTGGGAGCAGTCAATGCCACTGTCACTATTATTACTGATTAATAATATTACTAGCAGGACTGAGCTCAATGAATATATTTATCATTTTGACCCAGAGTTATTTCAACCTGACCAGCTAAGCTTTAGCTCACCCAAAATATTGACATCAACAGTGGCAGTAGCGCGTCCGCTGCTGTTGGTGGCTTCAATAATGTATGTGGAGGTGTCATCTCTCACGGTCTTGGCGATGGTGACGGTGGAGTGCCTGGGTTTTGTGTCGATAGAGACTCTGTCATCTGGTTTGAGCACCAAGTCAGCTTTGGTCCACTTCACTCTTGGCTCAGGCTTTCCAGTCACCTCGGCAGGAAGCTCGATCTTGGTTCCAGCCTTGGCCGTCAGACCAGCCAGCAGTTTAGCGTCCAGCTGGATCTCTGGAGGCTCTGCAAAGTCCCCAGTTATGTTAACACTTATGAGGAAGACGCGGCAGGAGGAACATGTAGTTATTTTTGTTCAATGATTTGTTAAAAGAAAAATATCTTTCCTAAATCTTGGTTGTTTTCTTTGTCCAACACATATAAACCTCATTAGACTAGTGTTGACCCAGCCTACCTTTCGGATCCACAGCCAGGATCTCATCAGTGGCCTTGCAGGGTCTGCTGGCTCCCAGGCGGTTCAGGGCTCGCACTCTGTAGGCGTACCACTGGCCCTCAATTAAGCCCGTGACCTGACATCTGGACACAACAGAAACATTTATAGATACTCATTCTGGTTCCATTAACACACTGCTCAAATACATTCTCAATGGACAGTTTCTTGACCCAGTTTTGCTATGTTCTTCTGATTTGACACATCTCAGAGGGTTTCAAAGACATACTGCAGTCTTCTATTTTTCTACTGTGTGGTGTGTAACTTACACTGATGTGGCTTTTGCATGTCATTTTCAGTCATTTATTCACCTTTATTAATGTATGTCATTCATTTAAATGCAATCCAATGTGCTTCACACAGTAAAAACAGCAAGAGGGTCATAACAAACACAAGAAAACCTAAATAGATCATGGCAAAGCATAGAGACAAGGGAGAAAAAAAACCCTAAAATGGTGCACAGATGCATTGATATACATAAATGCTGCCTGTGTTCCACAGAGAAAGCCAAGAGTTCAATGTGTTATGAAGCAGAACTTCTGTTTCTCCTCATTACTCATCTAAGAGGCAGTGAAGAAGACTTCCCTGTGTTGAATAAGACGAAGCTCTGCTGTGTACATACTTGAGTTCAGGCACCATGTCTCCACAGGGCTCCCATTTGTCCATTCCTCTCTGGCAGCGGTCCACATTGTAGCCTCTGATTCCAGTGCCACCATCGTACCTCGGAGGCTCCCAGGTCAGGAAGATTCCACTGGCAGTCTTGTCCCTCCATCTCAGGTTCTCTGGAGGATCAGGGACGGCTGGAGAGACAGGACAGATGGAGAGTGAGGGAGGAATCATGCCAAGATGTTTTCTGAGACTTCAAGAGTCATGTCAGTGTTTTCTAAAGGATCACCACTAAAGCTGTAGACAGTGTGGAGATGATTTGATGAGTTCCTTACTAGCAGGAGAAGAGACATTGACGGGTTCATCTGTGTAAGCTGGCTCTCCTGGTCCACATTTGTTGCAGGCTGTGACTCTAAACAGATACTCCTTTCCTTCAATCACATCAGTCACTGTATACTCCTGGTCCTGGAGACCAGTAACAACCTGGGAGACAAGGAGACAGGCGCTTTAATTTATTCAGTTTGATGTTACACTTTGCAATGAAGAAGGTATTTAGAGCATTTAGCTTAGCTAAAATAACTTCTCTCTTCCAACAAACCATCTATTTCCTCAGTTTTATGCTTCATCCACACTGGTTTGACAAACTAAGGACAAACTGAGTTATGACTATGTTGGTGACACTACCATTAGTCTTTTACAGCTGAACTGTGTTTAGACTGGTCTGAGCCAAATGAGTTTGTTCAGGACAACAGTGAGTACACATGCTCTCACCTTGATCCAGGTCTTACGGGACACGTCTCGTTTCTCCACCTGGTATCCAGTCAGAGGACTTCCTCCATCATGTTCTGGAGCTTCCCAGGTTAGGTGGACATGCTGCCGAGTCACCTCCTGAACCTTGAAATCTTTAGGTGCACTGGGAGAAGCTGTCTCACACACACACACACACACACACAGAACAGATTGTTTGAATAGCTCAAACAGAGCCACACCTTTTTCTTTTTTTTTTAAAGATTTTGAAGGACCACCGTACTACTACTGCCTTTGACTTGTAGATACCGTGCTTGAGAATATGGAGAAGAGTAAAGGACTGACTCGTACCAATGACGGTGACGTCTATCTCTCCAGACACAGAGGTGACATCGTTCTCCAGGGTCAGGGAGTAGGTGCCCTGGTCTGGACGTACGCTGGGTGTCACCACCAGCTCTGTGAAGGTGGACTTGGTCAGCATGGAGACACGTTCTCCAGCAGTCAGCTCCTTGTCTGCATAGGTCCACTTGGCAGTAGGAGTTGGGTAACCGCTGATGGGGACACGGATGGTGAGAGGCTGAGGAACAATCACCTCCAGACCGTCTTTAAAGGCACTCAGGTCCAAGGTTGGACCCACTAAAATGGACAGACAGAAGAAAGACAAACCACATGACTTATAATGTGGTTACATACCAGAAGAAGAAAAAGAAGGCATTCAAGTTCTTTATTGTATTGTGTATGCTATGTAACTCTCATGGGAGAGTTTCCCTACAATGGTTAGTACTTTACTAAGACCTTACTAAGACTTTACTAAGACTGAGAGCTTACTAAGACTTTACTAAGACTTTACTGAGACCTTACTAAGACTTTACTAAACCTTTACTGAGACCTTACTAAGACTTTACTGAGAGCTTACTAAGACTTTACTAAACCTTTACTGAGAGCTTACTAAGACTTTACTAAGACTTTACTGAGACCTTACTAAGACTTTACTAAACCTTTACTGAGAGCTTACTAAGACTTTACTAAGACTTTACTGAGACCTTACTAAGACTTTACTAAGACTGAGAGCTTACTAAGACTTTACCAAGACTTTACCAAGACTTTAAGCCTCAAGGAAAAACAGGCTTCATCCATTCCTGTGGAACCTGCTCCAGTCTGATAGATAATATTCTTATTCGACATGAAACATTCTAGCTTCATTCTCACCATGTGGATCATCTGCCAGGAGAGGTCCGATGATGTTGGAGGGATCAGAGATTCCAGCTGCGTTCTCTGCAAACACTCTGTAGTTGTACTTGGTGCTATACTTCAGACCAGACACCTGACAGGAGACAAAACCACATTGATGGTTATACTAGAAATACATCAGCCTGCAGGAAGAGGGGAAATGATGGTAGAGTCAAAGTGAATCAGACTTAGGTAACAATTTTTGTGTGTGAGGTCAAGCCATGTGTTCTGCTGCTGGGAACGGGCTGTTGGATGTGCATACTTTATAGCAGAGGTCCTGGCAGAGCCTGGCGTTACATCTTAGCCACTTGTCGACGCCGTCCTCACAACGTTCAATGATGTATCCGGTGATCATGCTGCCTCCATTATTGGCAGGAGTCTCCCAGGACAGTTGGACTGAACTCTTGTTCTGGTCCTGCCACACCAAGTTCTGAGGAGGACTGGGACGCTCTGGTGTGGAGAGACACACATAGCTCAAACACTCAGAAATACGAAAACGCGACAAAACTTTGAAGTCAAACCAACATTTGGTACACTGCCAACACTGGATTCATCATTCCACAGCCAGATGTCTCTCTTTTCCATTTTTATTTCCATAACTACAATGGTAAAGATGCCTTTTTTATATTTCTGTACAAGTCTAACAGCAAACTCACCGATGGGGTCCATGATCTTCACTGGCGTGGAGGCAGCACTGGGCTTACCAACACCAGCTTTGTTCTCAGCTTTGACTCTGAAGATATACTCCTTGTTCTCAATGACGTCATTGATGATGGCACTGAGTTGGTCTGGCTTGGTCACCTGGACAGCAGACCACTTGACTGAGGTCCTGTCACGTAGTTCAATGATGTAAGCGGTGATGGGAGAGCCTCCGTCTGACTCTGGAGGCTCCCAGGATACGGTGCAACCAAACTTAGACACGTTTCCAATAATCACATTGAGAGGAGGCTCGGGCACATCTGAAAAGCAACATGACAGGATATGTTTCAGAAGGGCTGAGGTGACGTGTCCTGACAGAGAGGAAATGTAGTCACCATGCACCAGGATGACTTATGGTGAGTTGTCTGTAACTTTCTCATCTCAGCAACCAAAACAAGAAAGTTAAGCTTCATCCTGAACCACAGGCTGATACAAAGATGCTTATTCTTCCATGTGGACACACAGCAGACACCTCTCACACAGATGGACACATCATAGTTTAGAAATTAACTGCATAATGACCATCATGCAATAAACGGAACCCACCAAACTTGTTCTTGGCCTGCACAGGTTTGTCCGTCTCTACGTTGGGTCCACTGCCCACTCTGTTGCGGGCACATACTCTGAACAGGTACATGGCGTCTCTCTGCAAGCCGGTCACTGTGTACTCAGGGCTCTCAGCGTGGTCTGTAGCCAGCGTCCAAGTCTTACGTTTCACATCCCGTCTCTCCACAACATAGCCAATGACCTTGCTTCCTCCGTCGCTCTCAGGCTCCTCCCAGGCCAAGCTGACCTCACCGTCTGCTGTGCCAATCACCTGCAAGTTCTTCACTGGTCCAGGGATATCTGGGGAGCGAGATTGTGCAGAGGTAAGTCAGTGGGAAACAAACACAACAAACTGTGCTTTGATATACACTTGTTACTCAGAGTAAAGAGTTTGTTCCTGTTTGATGTATAGTAGAGTTCTGATCGTTGTACACGTATAAAGAGTATCAACACTATTAAAGTGTAGCCCTGCAGCCTTTCTAATTAATAAAATGGATTGCTCTGATCGATCTCTAGCAGTAAATATGAAATAAGTACAGATCACAAATCAAGATCATACAGATCCTTAAAAGATTAGGTCCCCATATCCCCCCATTGTAGCAGGATTGTGGGATGTCAGTACAGCCTGGCCTGCCATCAGTTATTGATTAAGTGACAGTTGGTGGTCACCTAATCAATCAAGTCAAATCAAAAAAACTAACCCTGAACATGACATGTTTAACAAATATGGCAGCTCTCCAGGGACAGCTGGCTAATTTTCAGAGTTTTGGTTGAGCAGGAGTGGAGTGGGAGCTCACCAATCACATCCAGGTTGATGAATGCTTCTCCTTCGCCATGTTTGTTCTTGATGAGGATTTTGTAGCGTCCCTCATCAGACTTCTTGGGGTCCTTGAGTCTGTACTCTGTCCTGTCTGCCGAGGTGTGGACGTTGTCTTTGGGCAGACTCAGGTTGTCGTACAGCCAGTCAGCCTCAGCCTTGGGGTAGGCGCTGTAGGGAACAGCCATCACGATGGGCTTACCAGCATCTGTCACGTAACTCTGGTCTGTAGTCTTGATCTTTGGCACAGCTGGAAGACAACATATTGCACAAACACCACTAGTGAAGAAATAAAGCTTTATGAGGAGAGACTGATGCTACAAAACTCGCAAAAGAAATACTGATCTTCATTTCTAAAACATCTTCCAACCAACAGACTGTAATGTGGAGGGTTAACACAAGACCAACTCAACCATGAGATACTTCATGATGATCAGAGGCCACCATCCTTAGACAAGTCTTACAGCGTGGAGTTCTTCACTTGCTTTTTCTACCCATTACACCAGAAGATCAGCAGTCAAAACAATATCTGTGCAAGTAGTCACAAGTGGGGTTTCCATCAAGCCACTTTCTGCTAAATGTGGCGTTTAAGTTAAGTTTAAGTTAAGTTTGATGGTTTGAATAGGAAAAGGCTGAATGGAAACACCAAATTTCTAAAAAAAACCCCAAAATATTGTAGAAAGGTTTATGGCAGTGTCTTTGTTGAAAAAGAGTTCATGTGCTAAATGGGTGATGGAAACACATTTGCTAAATTAAATTAATGAAATGTGAAAATTAATGAAATGTGAATACAATTTAATCACATGGCCCACTGTTTCTTCACCTGAACTGGTCCAACTTTGTCAGGAGGGTTGAAGTATGGACACACGACATAGGACACATAAAACTACCTTGAGGGTTCTAGTCACTTAAACAGTGCTGATGGAAATTAAACTGATTCCCATTTTAGTTTTTGTGACTTTAAAAACAGTTTACTTGAAATTTGTTTGAGAACTGGATGGAAACATGCCCACAGAAAACACAAAAGTCTACTGTCATCCACGTTCCTGGTGACAGGAACTGTGATGTTACAGCCTCTTCCCTGTTTGTAAGAACATACCTGCCAGCTCCAGCTTGGCCTTGGCGTCTTTGTCCTTGGCGATGACCCTGTACTCCCCCTGGTCACGAGGTCTGATCTCACACACCTGCAGCCTGTGGACTTTGCCCTCACTCACCATCTGGTACTTGTCTCCCTGGACAACAGTCATGTTGTTCCTCAACCATTTCACCTCCACTCTGTCCTTGTTGAGTTCCACCTCAAACAGAACATCTGCACCTGGAGGCTCAAACATATCCTGTGGGGGTCTGACTATCTCCACTGCGGTCTCTACAATAAGGCAAAAAACAAAAACAAAACAGAATTGTAGAAGAGTGCATTCTGCTATTCAAGCAGAGACACTGAGGGATGAAATGCATGTTGAGGGTCTTGCCTTCTACAAACAGCCTTGCTCTGACTCTCTTGTCTTCCACACCACAGGCATATTCACACTCATCATCTGGTCTGCACTCCTTGATATGCAGCGTGCAGACCTTTCCATCTTTCTTAAATGTATATCTGGTAAATAAAGAGCAGCTGGTGTTAGAGAATACTTCAAAGGAAACAAATCATACTGGATGAAAACCACATACGTGAAATGGGCATCTGGGTAAATTTACCTTGGTCCTTCTCTAATCTCTCGTCCATTTCTGTACCATTTGACTTCAGCCCTCTCCTTGGTCAGCTTGCAGGTGAACTCTGCGTCTTCAAACTCAGTGATAGTCTGGTCTTTAAGGTTGGTGCTGAAGTCTGTGGGAGCTTCACTGATGATCAGCTCTGCTGTGGAGCTATCATCTCCAGCAATGACTGTGTATTCTCCCTCATCTGCCAGCGTGCAGTCTTTAATGGTCAGTGTGTGTTTGTCTTTGTCCACTCTGTAGTGGACACGCTTGCTGAATGGGACCTCCTGACCAGCCTTCATCCACTTCAGAGTCACGTTGGGTCTGTTGACCTTACATGAGAAGCTGGCTGTGTTTTTCTCCTGTGTGTCAATGTCTTCCAGAGGAACTATGATCCTAAGACTCTCCTCTGAGGAGCACAAATAATATACATTAATCCATGGTTCAGACACTGTTTTCCGAAGTTTCTGAAGAAAAACGGTGGTCCTTTACTCACACCCAAAAGAAAGTTTCAAATCTAGTCCACTGAAGCATCATTTAAAGCACCTTTGATGTACATAAACTCCCAGAATAAAGCTTAAATGAGCATGTTTGGTTACACTTTATTTTAGGGGGTCGGAAATTACCTAGTAATTTGCTAGCAATAAGGTGGTAAGTATCACGAAATTTCTTAGAAATAAGGTTGAAATTACCTTGTAATTTGGGTTAGGGTTAGCTGTAAAATTACCTGTAAAAACTACCACCTTATTATTAGGAAATACAAGGTAATTTCAACCTTATTTCTAAGAAATTACCTGATAATTACCACCTTATTACAAGGACATTACTAGGTAATTTCCGACCTCCTAAAATAAAGTGTTACTGCATTTTCCAGCCAGAGGACAGTTTTATCGTGTATTAACAGAGAAACCCCTAAACTGTAGTTTAACAGTAAGACCCAACACGTTGTGTAAAAAAGTAACCCAGTACACTAAACAAAGACTGTCAACTAGATGGAAGCATCACTATGGATCTAAACGGTTGGATATGATACACAGTACAAACTAAGTACCTACCTTTGACTGTGAGTTTACAGGAGCTGCTGGCATGTTCTCCTCTGTGGTTGGTCAGGCTGATGGTGTAATGGGCTTCATCTGCCTTCTGAGCATCTTTGATCCTGAGAGAGAAGACGTTGTCTCTCTGGACCATGGTGAACTTGCTGCTCTCAAACATGGTCTCTTCGTTCTTCAGCCACTTGCCCTTGGCTTCCTCTGAGTTCACCTCACAGTTGAGAACAATTTCCTGGTTCTCCTTAGCTTCTGTGTCCTTCAGTGGGGTGATGACCTTCAGCTTCTCTGTACCACAGTAAAACAAACTAACGTGAAATGGGTGGCCAGCCAATGTCACACTGTAAATACCCTCATACATACACGTATGACATGTTTATGTATTTGGGACAGTTCCATATGAATACCTGACACATACAAATTACGTTTCATCATTTGAGTTTATAAATCAAAAATACCATATTAGAATAATAGTCTACAAAATGTGGTACATATTGTCTGAAGATCCTCCACAATAGCCCAGTTAAACAATCTCTTTCAAGAGAAAATTCTTAAAGAAAGGAACTTAGAAAACAATTGCACCATCCATGCTACCTTGGTCTTAACTAGCACTTAACTAACTTAACTTAACTAGTACTTCTAAGCATGCAATTTAATATACTGATAATTTCCATCTTAAAACTTTCAGCAAATCAGTTTTGTCTTTCCGGATAAGAGATTTGAACTGAGGTGAGGAGGAATTCAAGGGGTGGGGCTTACCAAGCACAGTGAGGTCAGCAGAGGCTCTGGTGGTACCAATCATCACCACATACCCGCCCTCATCCTTGAGCTCACAGTTCTTGATGAGCAGAGTTCTTCTCTTGCCATCACCGATCATCTGGTACTTGTCTCCTGCTTCCAGGTTCTGATTGTCTTTCAGCCATTTGACCTCATAGGTGTCCTTGGAGACAGAGCAGACAAACTCCGCCTTCTCTCCCTCCACCACCTCCTGGCTCTGAGGCCTGGAGATAAACTCAGCAGCAAGTTCTGGAGAAGGAAACATTTCAACACTGAGAATCACATGTCACTCCTGGGACCAACTCCATCATATGACTCAATTCCATGACTTTGTCATTCTGAAATATATCTGAAAGCTCTTCGATTGTTTTAAAAAGGAAAAGGCATGAATAGGGCTATATTACATAAAATATGACCTTTTTATAGATCCAAGATCTCTACCACACACCAGATTCTCAAGGTGAATTTGATTCCCTACCATTAATTTTCAGAGTTCCGGAGGTTTTGTTGGTGGGACTCAGTCTACAGTTGTATTCTCCACCATCACTCATCTTTAGGTCCTGGATGATGAGGATCCTCCTCTTTCCATCAACAATCTGGTCATGTCGGCCTCCCTCAGGCAGCTCCTCATCTCCTTTGTACCAAGTAACGTCTGCATCGGGCTTGGACACTTCACAAATCAATTTGACACTGTCCGTCTCCATTCCCTCCACGTTGGACAGGTTCTTGGTAAACCTGGCCTCCTCCTCTGCAACATAATAAAGTTGCAATGATTAAACAGGATCAACAGATGGAAAAAATACTGTGGGGTTATATTATATAAGGTCATATTAAAGTAAACTGAAGAGAGGGGAAGAGTCGCCAAGCAGCAGATAAAGTATCGTCTTGTTTCTTACCAACGACAGTCAACATGCCGGAGGATTTGGAGGTCTTCGCATCACATTCGTATTCCGCCTCATCATCAAAGACTGACTTGTGGACGATGAGGATGTGTTGGAAACCTTGGCTAATAATCTCATACTTCTTCCCCTTTCTAATCTCACTTCCATCTTTCAACCAGCACACCTGAAGACACACAGAGAGAAAGTCAAGAAGGCTCAAACACGAACAACAATGGCGCTTCTATTAAGGTAGCATTCTTATTGTGAAGGACAGTCGGGGGGGGGGGCAGAGGACTTGGACATCACAGACTAACTGAATATTGAACTTCATAATGTGGTGGACAAACTTAAAGCCACTGAGCCAGAGAACAGAAGCTACTTCTTGAATCTACAGCACAACAGACATTTGATCATAATTATTAAGTTGTTCAGTTTCCTTTATTAATCCCCTTGGGGAAATTCATCTACTGCAAATGAACCCATCATAGCTGTGATCTGTGTAGCTAGGAGCAGTGGGCTGCCGCCCTCATGCTGTGCCCGGGGACCAGCTCCAGTTCTTTTCCCATTGCCTTGCTCAGGGGCACAGGCAGGAGTATAAACCCGAACATGCATGTTTCTTTTGATTAATTATGAATATAATGCAAGCCAATTAACAGTCATTTTGTGATTACTGTCCCAATCAGACTAAGTTGAAAACTGAAGAATGAAAGCATGCCACAGACCCTCAACCTCTGACAGATTCCACACAATAATGTTCACATGAAGAAGTGCCTAATGTGCCGGAAACATGACTTACCTTGGCATTTTCTCTGGACACTTCACATTCAAACCTGGCAGACTCCTTTTCTCTGACCTCAACATCATGGAGCGGCTTGGTGAACTCGACATGAGGAGCTGTCAACACAAAGCCACAGGGGTCACATACTCTTCACATCTACTCACAGTATATCCCATCACTTCGTCAACCTGCTACACATCAACAGCCACTGTCATTTCCTTACAGCCAAAGGCAAGTGTCCAATAGAGCTGATGGACTGAGCCCAGGACAGACAGACTCATCAAGGTTTAGCTTGTGGCTGCTGAGAATTTAAGCCCTGGTTACAACGTTTGATCCAATTAAAACAATTTGGATCATTTGAGATCATAACGACACTTACGTTCAACGCTGAGGAAGCAGGAGGTTTTGAAGTCCTTTGCATCACATGTATATGTCCTTGAATCATCTGGAGTGCAGTCGTGGATGATGAGCGCTCTCTTGCGGCCATCAACGGTCATGTCATATTTCTTGGTTTTGCGGATCTCCTGTCCGTCTCTGAGCCAACAAACCTCAGCGTTCTCTCTGGAGACTTCACACTCCAGAGTAGCAGTGGCCTCCTCTTCAACCGTCTGGTCCTCCAGAGGCTTGGTGAACTCCACAGGAGGCTCTGCTCAGCAACACCACATCAAATACAATATCAGAATCATGTTAAAAAAAACAGCGACAATAAAAAACAAAATCACTTTCATATAAAAAACCTTTTCATCCATTCTATGATCATTCGAACGCCACAGGTATATTAGTTTCATGTGGCTTATTTCCCTAACGTTGGCCTTATCAAAGTCTCTCTCGATAAATGACAAAAGAGTAAAAGTTGGACGGACTATCACTCTTTCATAAGTCCATTTTGGATTTTTCTCTAAACTCTAAACACTGGAAAGTTGTCAGACAGGGAAGGCTTTTGTCTATATTTGTGGTACTAGACAATTAATCTGGGTACCTTGGCATTTACCTTTACACAGTGAACAACCAGAATTAAATAAAGACCTCATTCACCGACAAAATCATGTTAATGGAATCAGTGATATTGCTAATCTGCACTGCTACAGATATCAATATCCTTCACACTGCACAGCGGCTTAGCTGAGGGTCTTTGACCTTTTCATCCGTCTGACCACAACAGACAGGGAGGGAAAGGTCAGCTGAAAGACCTTTATGGTCCACCAAAAGTCTACAGTATGGCCTCTAGTGACTCACATTAACACATGAATGAAGACTTAACTGCTGCAGTCTCTGTCTATTTGATCTATTTGATCCCACATTCTGTCAGCCCAAGTCGTCTCCACTCACTCCTCTATTCGCTTATTCCTCCCTATTCAACAGAGCTCCTCCAGTTCACAGCGCTACAATGAGGAGGGTCCTCAGAACAAGAAGAGAAGTTACGTATATGACCACCAACAACCAGCCCAGGAGATGCACACAGAGAGAGTGGTGATGACGACAGAGATACATGAAACTAGAGAAGACAAGACGAGACGAGACGAGACAAGACGAGAGGAGAGGAGAGGAGAGGAGAGGAGAGGAGAGGAGAGGAGGGGAGAGGAGGGAAGAGAAGAGGAGAGGAGAGGAGAGGAGAGGAGAGGAGAGGAGGGGAGGGGAGGGGAGGGGAGAGGAGAGGAGAGGAGAGGAGAGGAGGGAAGGGAAGAGAGGAGAAGAGAAGAGAAGAGAAGAGGAGGGGAGAGGAGGGGAGAGGAGGGGAGAGGAGAGAAGAGGAGGGGAGGGAAGGGAAGGGAAGAGGAGAGGAGAGGAGAGGAGAGGGGAGGGGAGGGAAGGGAAGAGGAGAGGAGAGGAGGGGAGGGAAGGGAAGAGGAGAGGAGAGGAGAGGAGAGGAGGGGAGGGGAGGGGAGGGGAGGGGAGGGAAGGGAAGGGAAGGGAAGGGAAGGGAAGAGGAGAGGAGAGGAGGGGAGGGGAGGGGAGAGGAGAGGAGGGGAGGGGAGAGGAGGGGAGGGGAGGGGAGGGGAGAGGAGGGGAGGGGAGGGGAGAGGAGAGGAGAGGAGAGGAGAGGAGAGGAGAGGAGAGGAGAGGAGGGAAGAGGAGAGGAGAGGAGAGGAGAGGAGAGGAGAGACGAGACGAGACGAGACGAGACGAGGAGAGGAGAGGAGAGGAGGGGAGGGGAGGGGAGGGGAGGGGAGGGGAGGGGAGGGAAGGGAAGGGAAGGGAAGAGAAGAGAAGAGAAGAGGAGAGGAGGGGAGGGGAGGGGAGGGGAGGGGAGGGGAGAGGAGAGGAGAGGAGAGGAGAGGAGAGGAGGGGAGAGGAGAGAAGGGAAGGGAAGCGAGGGGAAGGGAGGGGAGGGGAAGAAAAGGGAAGGGAAGGGAAGAGAAGAGAAGAGAAGAGGAGGGGAGGGGAGGGGAGGGGAGGGGAGGGGAGGGAAGGGGAGGGGAGGGAGGAGAAAGGAAGAGAAGAGAAGAGAAGAGAAGAGAAGAGAAGAGGAGAGGAGCGGAGGGGAGGGGAGGGGAGGGAAGGGAAGGGAAGGGAAGGGAAGAGAAGAGAAGAGAAGAGAAGAGAAGAGAAGAGGAGAGGAGAGGAGGGGAGGGGAAGGGAGGGGAGGAGAAGAGAAGGGAGGAGAAGGGAAGAGAAGAGAGGTGGAGAAGGGAAGAGGAAAGAATCAGTCTTACCTCTTACGATGAGGTTGGCCTGTGTGTGGAAGTCCTTCGCAGTGACTTTCACCTCCCCGGCCTCCTCCAGCTTCACATCTCTGAGGGTCAGGGTGTGGGTTTTCCCCTCTGGCCTGATGACCACCTGTGCAGATGAAGAGGACTGATAAATCAGCAGGTTCCTCACAGCCGGGCCAGGGCCCGGCTTTAATGAAAGCAGACAGCTGGGTTTCCCTGCAGCGCTACATTTAACCTCCCCTGTGCCACATGACTCCCCACACACAAGCTCCCCGACAGCTACCAGAGCCTCCTTCTTCACAACACACTGTGTCACTGACACCTCGCCAACCATTCAGCTTTAACCCAACATTCTAGTTAAACACACAAGCAGTCCACCATGTCTGGCCCACTGATGTTCAGCGGTGGACTTTCGATTTCAGGTTTCGAGCCTAAACCTGAAATCTCTTCCTTTACTTAGACGGCAGTGAAGTGCTGTTGGGTAAAAAGGATGGACAAGTTTCTGCTGGTTTTTGTGGCGATCTGACTTGAAACTCTACTTAAGTGCATCCTCTAACACAGCTCATCAGTATTCGACCACATCCCACGAACATGTCTCTAACCTTACATCCACACAGAGCGTTGTACGGTGTAAAATAAAAACGTCATCTGTGGAACACACAACCTCGCAGACATTAAAAGAGGGACTGATTTAATGTACTGACTTAAATGGTTTTACATACATACATACGTCCTTAACACAAAGCAGACAAAGCTTTATATAAACAAATATTCAACAAATAGACAGGCCTTCACACCAGCTTACTGCTTTAAATAGTTATTGGGAAAGATTGTCTTTAGTGAGTGAATGTCCCCGAGCCTCACATGCTGTCACCCATGTTTCAAGAAACAAAATAAGCTTGCACAACCCCTCATCCCAGAAAAGATCACCGGGCCGTGAGAGCCGTGCTATCGCATTACATGCACGAATCAAAATAATGCATCGCTAGGAAGGGAAATTTCAGGGCCTGAACTATGGCTCAACTTCAAACCCACGTCTATGGCAAAACGACGGCATTCTTAACAGGGGAACTACAGCACCTTGTGAGTTTACACGTTTATCGGACCAACAGATTCTTTGCCACCTGCCCGGTGCCTCACACTCTCGGAGCAGTTAAAAATAACCAGAAGAACGCTTGCAGAGCAGAAAAGCCTCTCGCGTTATCTCAAAAGCCAGATCAAATGCTCAGCTGGAATCCTGATCCTCACAGGCCCTTATATGAAGAACGCCTTAAGCACAGCACGCGGATGCAAGGAAAAGAGAACGTTTTGTACCAACCATCAAGGAGAACAAAAAGATGAAGCATTATTCATTTGACGACAGGCAAACGCAGTGACAAGGGTCATGGAAGATGTTGGTTTGTCAAGTGCCAGGTGAAATCCAGGAAGTGAATAACGAGCCAACTGAGCGCCGTCCTAAAGAAGTGTGCTGTGTGTGATTGTTGTTGTGCTGTATTGGGCAGTGTGCTGCAGATGAAGTGCTGTGGGACTTACTCTATCGCTTGGTTCCAACTTTGTACCCCCTAGGAACCACTCGACAGCAATGTCTTCAAACGACAGTTCACACTGGAAGGTGGCTGTTTCCCCAGCAGTCACCGTTACATCCTTCAGCGGCCTTTGCAGGCCGATCACTCGGGCTTCAGATTGGGGAGAAAACATGGTTAGTCCCTCCACAGGAAGATCAAAACCCCAAGAGGAAATGCTTAATCCTCAGTGGCTAATCCTCATGGTTTGGTTGAGCTGAAGGCAGGCCACTGCTCTGGAGCCTGAAAGCCCTCAGGACAACTGGAGGTGGCCTCTCTGGGACTTGGCATGGGGGAGACCAGCTCATTAGCATAGGGCCTGCCATCAAATGTATATGGTCAGCACGAACCACTAAGGGAGGGAGTCATATCCTCCTCCGATCCTCCTGCCAATCACCGACAGCCCATTCTGGATAAGGCATGTGGCTTCTAAAATAACCGCAGTGCTTGATTGGCTGAAAGCCCGGCCCTACCAAACCACCAGGTTCAGTCAGTCTGTCCCTGTCAATCAACAGCCTGGAATTTTCTGAGAAAAGGAGAATGCCGAATTCACCGGCCTAGGAGTTTCCTAACCTCACGGTTGACTAGCTGACTGTGTCATATAGCACATATAGCACCCTCATGAGCCCAACAGAGCGGGCAGAGGGATATTACTCAGATATTATTCTGCAAGATACTGAATGCGAGTGTGGATTAACAAATTCTAAACAATTACTAAAGATTGCCTTTGCAGGTGGAGAACCTAAACTCCACTTGCATATTTACTCAGTCTAGGTCACACTGGCATACAAATCCCCTGTGTTGTAACAGCACTAGTGAAAAACAAACCTCCCTTAACCATGAACCACAAGCTTCTCAACATACCTGATTAAAAGCCTTTTTTTTCTTTTAATTTCCCCCTTTTTTTCACCCCAAATATATTCGGCCAGTTACCCCGGTCTCTCCCGAGCCGTCCCAGTCTCTGCTCCACCCCCTCTGCTGATCCGGGGAGGGCTGCAGACTACCACATGCCTCCTCCCATACATGTGGAGTCACCAGCCACTTCTTTTTACCTGACAGTGAGGAGTTTCACCAGGGGGACGTAACATGTGGGAGGATCACGCTATTCCTCCCAGTTCCCCCTCCCTTCCCGAACAGGCGCCCCGACCAACCAGAGGAGGCGCTAGCGCAGCGACCAGGACACATACCCACATCAGGCTTCCCACCCGCAGACACGGCCAATTGTGTCTGTAGGGACACCCAACCAAGCAAACGGGGATTCGAACCGGCGATCCCCGTGTTGGTAGGCAACGGAATAGACTACTACACTACCTGGACACCCCGATTAAAAGCCTTTTAACACTCAGTGAAACACTGAGATGATGACTGTACCATTCCCTTGATCAGACAGATGAGTAACCTTCATAAAGTGAGTGCTACTGCACAGCTGCAGCATGAAGGTCAGTGGATCTGCAGCCTACACTTCACTTCTACATGCTTGTGAGGGGGACGAGTTCCTTTGAAAACAGTATGTTTTTTCATTAATCGAGTTCCCTTCGATTGTGGCGAGTTTTCCCTGGAATTTTTTCAGCAGATCCTGTCGGCCGCAGCCCTGTCAGTGACTCACTAAAGAAATCGTTAAATCAGATAAGAAGAAGGAGTCTGTGTGGTACAGGACTGTAAACATGAAGCGGTTATACCATCATGCCAGCTAGACAGGGCGGTCTGTGGCTGGAATGTATCATCAGATACATTCCAGCCACATCATCTTGGTGGTAGGTAAGAGTGCAACATATAAATTACACAGGTTGAGCCCATCTGTTGTGTTCTCATGGTTTGTTGTGTTATCATGGTTTGTTGTGTTATCATGGTTTATGTTTACATATCCTGTCTTAGCTTCATGTCAGAAGAAACTCCAACCTTTGACTCTGAGCTGGGCTGAAGATTTAGCATTAGCTGCCGAGAAGTCCACAGCTCCTGCCATGTCCATATGACAGTTGTAGAGGATCAACAGGTGTCTAGCGCCCTCCTCCTTAATCTCCACGTCCTGGGGAAACAGGTTTTAGAGATCAGTGCTCAGGTCAAGTGACCTTCAATACAACCCGTTCACAAGTGAAGAAACTCATCCTTAAACCTTCAGTATGACCGACCCCATGCTTGTTTAAAAAAGTGTGCTATGAAAGGAACACATGCTCTGCTCGTCGCCCAGTGAAATCATGACATACATTTTATATAAGTGATTTATTCAAAGGCCCCTAAGAATAGTTTCTGAGGTGTTAATTTGGATATATGTAGTATGTCTAGCTGTTCATCATGTAGTCAGTCAGCTGTCTCTGTGGTAGAACATCATCTCACAGCAGACTGGTGGAGAGCCTCTCCTTTCAGTTTCCAGGTTCCATGGATGTCCTCCTCAGAGATCTCCGTCTCAAACTTAGCGGTCTCCGTCTCCGTTACCTCCACGCTGTACAGCGCATGTACAACCTTGATGTCGCGCTCTGCAGGGGATGAAGAGGACGTCATTAAACGGACAAGAGGAGAATGCCACAATGAATCTGACATCAAAGCAGGAGAAGAGCACATGAAAACAAAGTGGGACACAGAGCTCTGTGGGTAGATGACTGGTCAAATACAGATACACATTTTACATTCTGGCAGGGTAGCTGACGCTCTTATCCAGAGCGACTTACAATGTGTGCAGAAGCAGGATTACTGGTGATGAAAACCCCAATCTATGGAGCATTTCACACCTACCAATGCATATCATATGATACAAGGCTCATCACAACTGTCTTGTAGCACATCAGAATCACATTACAAACACCTACAAGGACATGGATGAAGTCAATGTAAAGAGTTATAAAACACCTATGAGTAGCTTTCTTAACAAGGTCCTGATTCTCAGGCTGTGTGAGCTAAACAGATCTGGGAAGTTCTAACACGTCTTCATGTATCAACAACAGCGGAGTATAGAGGAGAGCACAGAGCGGCATTAATGCAGGAAGATGGCTCAGGTAAGGCACAGGGGAGCTGAGGCCTGGCGAGGAGGTTTCAGGGTTTGACAGGAGGTCCTGACTGGATGCGAGGAAGCGTCCGCTGCAGGGTTTACCTTCGATGTTCAGGTTAGCTGTGGTTTTGTCGGTGCCACAGTCACAGGTGTACGCTCCCATGTCGCTCTTTGCTGCCTTCTTGATGGTCAACATGCGCTTCTTGCCATCAGACTGGATGAGAATATTCTTGGAGGGAGTGATTTCTTTACCATCTTTGAACCATTTGACCTCGGCTACTGCCTTGCTCAGTTCACAGACTAGCGTCACCTCGTCCTTCTCCACAGCAGTGTAGTTCTGCAGCTTAGAGGTGAAGTACGGGTCTCCCTCTGTGAGGAAACACAGCAAAAACACACATGAGTACTGACTCTTCTCTTCTCTGACACTGCCAACATTGTTTACAATATTTCCAGTCTGCTCACATGCAAATATGTTTATTTCACTACAGCCTAGAGGGACTTATCAGGCTAGTTTGACCTACTGACCGATGCCAAAACAATCAATGTTATGTCAGTGAAAGGCAGTTCAGATTCAGTTCTACTACATCTGAGAATGAAACAGGATCAACAGATGAGTGATAAATTGTGATACTGACCGATGACAGTAAGCATGGCCTCTGAGGTCTTGCCCATAGCCTCCACCTTGATCATGGATGTGTCATCGATGGTGACCTCCTTGAAGGCCAGGGTGTGGAACTTGCCATCCTCCAACATATGAACGACCTTGCTGGGGTGCAGACGAACATCGTTCTTGTACCACACCACTGGGATCTTACGGTGTGAGAGTTCAACGCTGAACTCAGCTGTCTCACGTTCCTTTACGGTCACATCCTTGATAGGTTTGACGAACTCCAGGCGAATGCCTACGAAAAACATGCAATACGACAAGATTTATCCAGTGTTGTTTTTCTTAACAGACAATCTGAATTAGATCTTTAAAAGTGATGTATTGTAGGCTGACGTACCTTTAATAACCAGCTTCCCAGCTGTCCTTTTGTCCTCAGCCTCAAACATATATTTGGCTTCATCTTCGTATCTGGCAGATTTGATCAGCAGAGTATGTCTCCTGTCCACCATGAGAAGCTCATACTTGTCATTGTTTGACAACTCCTGAGATCCCTTCAGCCAACGGAAGCTTTTGGGCTCTCTGGACACTTCTACCTCAAACCTCACCTCATCCTTCTCATACACGTGCACATCGCTCAGCGGTGTGAGGAACGAGAGAGGAATTTCTGTTAAGTCAAATAGACACAGTCAGCATCAAAGTGCCAAGGAAAAGCCAGTGACTTAAAACCAGCGTTCTCCATGTCAGTTTTGTTGATTGCCTCTCTGGATGAAAACCCAATGAGAAGCCCAACAAGTCCATGTACAGTACAGTGCATGTGCAGTACACTGCACATACAGTACAGTGCATGTACAGTAGACTGCATGTGCAGTAGAGTGCATGTACAGTAGAGGGCATGTGCAGCAGAGTGCACGTACAGTACAGTGCATGTACAGTAGACTGCATGTGCAGCAGAGTGCATGTATAGTAGAGGGCATGTACAGTAGACTGCATGTACAGTACAGTGCATGTACAGTAGACTGCACGTACAGTAGCGTGCATGTACAGTAGACTGCATGTACAGTAGACTGCATGTGCAGTAGACTGCATGTACAGTAGAGGGCATGTACAGTAGACTGCATGTGCAGCAGACTGCATGTACAGTACAGTGCATGTACAGTAGACTGCATGTGCAGCAGACTGCATGTACAGTAGAGGGCATGTGCAGTAGAGGGCATGTACAGTAGAGGGCATGTACAGTAGAGGGCATGTACAGTAGACTGCATGTAGGAGTGGGAATAAACGCTCACCCTTCACTTTCAGGTTAGCAGAACACTTGGCGTTGGCAGCAGTGAACGCCACCTCGCCTGTCTGGGGGACTTTGCAGTTGTACAAGATCAGAGTGTGCTTGACACCATCCTCCACAATCTCAACATCCTGCAGATGGCCGAGCAGAGTTTAGCGTACTTACACCCAACATCAGCAGCCAGAAAGTGATTACAGCAGGCTACGGTCAATTCACTTTCATTCAACTCGGTCTACATTCATTTGCTAATCATACGTTCTCTCAATAATTCTAAATGATTTCTGAATAGGTCTGGTGTGGCTGCCCAACGACCTGGAACTGAGCTGAACTGAAAGTGAACTGAGCCATGGCTGAGAGATTATCTGTCAGAGTTGCTCTCATGTGACATACAGCAGAGGGACTGAGGACTTCTCCGTTTAGCTTCCATTGCCCGTGAACGTCGTCTTCGGAGATCTCCACTTCAAATCGAGCCGTCTCTCCATTAAACACTTCGACCCCATACATTGGGCGGACCACCTTGATGGTGCGAGCTGATATCAAGGAAAGGGAACACATACAATTTCAAGACGTTCAGGACTTCACATAAAATCGAAACGCAGACACAAAAAGATGGATAAACACACACACACGGACACAGGTAACAGACTTGTAAAGACACAGAGAACACAGGGCAACAAGGCTGGAGCAGGGTAGTGGGAGATAAACCCCCCAGAACACAGAGAAGCTGTGTTCTGCTGTGTACGCACAAGGGACACACAGCATCTGGTCTACGTGGCATAGGGAACCTGGATAGTAGTCTACGGTGTCACACTACCCAGTGGCTCATAAACCACCGTGAGTTCCTCATAATGTTCAAAAGTAGTAGTAATAATTCTCGTGGGATTCTCACTAAAACCACGTGGTGCTCCAAACAGCCCTCTTGACCCACTGAGGCGTTCAGATGCCTGTCCAGATGCTGAGGGTTATGTTGTGATGTTGTGGGACGAGTGGAATCACACAAACTCTTTTATAACAGCACACAGCGACAACACAGTGAGACAAACAGAAAGCCTGGGGTGGGAAGAAGGACACAACAAAAGCTCCGCCCCAGTATCAGCCCAGGCAGGCTGGTGACCACGGTGGGACGCACATCGTAGATCCCCCCAGAGACTCTCTGGTCTGAGGCAACTGTGACGCTGACGGAAAAAATGAACACTTCTTTTTTTTTTTTTGGACTTTCCCCCCTTTTCTCCCCAATTGTATCTGGCCAACTACCCCACCCTTCTGAGCCATCCCGGTCTCTGCTCCACCCCCTCTGCCGATCCGGGGAGGGCTGCAGACTACCACATGCCTCTTCCCATACATGTGGAGTCACCAGCCGCTTCTTTTCACCTGACAGTGAGGAGTTTCACCAGGGGGACGTAGCGCATGGGAGGATCAGGCTATTCCCCCCTGTTCCCCCTCCCCCCCGAACAGGCGCCCCGACCAACCAGAGGAGGCGCTAGTGCAGTGTCCAGGACACATACCCACATCCGGCTTCCCACCCGCGGACACGGCCAACTGTGTCTGTAGGGACGCCCGACCAAGCCGGAGGTAACACGGGGATTCGAACCGGTGATCCCCGTGTTGGTAGGCAGGGGAAAATGAACAGTTTTTGAAGTGTTTCTTCCAGTGAAGAGAACCCAGACCAGTGCAGAAGAATTATGATGGAAAAATGATGAAAGCAACTGAAAAAAGACAAGCGTGAAATGCATGTAGGTGGTGACGGAGATGGAGGATAAGTGATGGCTGAGAAGGTGAGGTTTCACTCTGGGAAGTCAACGGTGGGAGAAGTATTCCTTTACCTTCGATGTTAAGTACCGCTGTTGTCTTGTCTGTGCCACAGTCACAGAGGTATTGTCCTTTGTCTTTGTCTGCCACTTTCTTAATGACAAGGATTCTGCGTTTTCCTTCGGCCTTAACAGTCACCATCTTGGAGGCCTTGATCTCACTCTCATTGTGGTACCACATGACATCCACGTCTTTGCTGAGCTCACAGTCCAGAACCACTTCATCTTTCTCCACCGCAGTATAGTCCTGCAGCTTAACTGTAAAGTATGCATCTCCCTCTGCAACGGGGAAATAGTGGCTCATTTTCATTGTATAGAAAATATATGGTCTCACAATGAACATCAGACTGAAAACACAGCACATTTATCCAACACATGGACAGCGGTAGAAGACAAAGGACAAGACAATCAATCTACATTTACACTTGGCTCAACAGACAGACAGACACATATAAGATCGTTTTCTGTGGGCCGGCCAGCGTTAGCTGAACACGTTATTCAGCTAAGCTACAGAAAAGAGTGAAGGTTGGTGTGCACATAGAGAAGACAGGAGGCCGTCACTGTTACCTATGACCGTCAGGTTGGCCATGGAGGGAATTCCTTTGGCCTCTGCCTTAATCTGGCAGGTATCATCCAGAGTCACCTCCCTCATCTCTAGGATATGTTTCTTTCCATCCACACGAGTGAGCACTGTTCTGCTAGGATGTATTTTCTCATCATTCTTGTACCATGTGACCGGTATGTTCTCATGAGAGAGCTCCAGCTCAAACAGAGCTGTATTGCCTTCCTTCACCGTTTGGTCCTTCAGCGGTGAGACAAATTTGAGCCTTATACCTAGAATGTATTAGTAGGACATATATTCATGAGTTAGTTAGAAAGGGGATGCAACCAACTCAATGAATCAAACACAGTGGACGAGATGTGATGATTCAGAAACAGAATGAAAGTTCTGCTCAGACTTGGGTTGGTGGTCCAGCACTTACCCTCCACTGTGAGTCTGGCTGAGGACAAATTGCCCAAAACTTCAACAGTGTATCTATCTTCATCATCAAATTCACAGCTGTTTATGATCAGCATGTGCTTCTTTCCATCATCGATGATGTCATACTTTTGGTCTGAGGTGATGACGTCATCCTCTCTGTACCACATGACTTTGGCTACATCCTTGTTAATGATGCATTCAAATTTCGCCTGTTTCTTTTCAGGCACAGATACATCCTTCAACGGGACAACGAAGTCCAATTCAATTTCTGGGAGGTATGAATAATAATTTAGGATGAAAGTTAACACTCAACGCTTCAACTCAACACTTGATGCACACACACACAACCAGTGGTCAGTTTATCATGTACACTCATCTAGTAAATAGTTTAGATCCCTCTTTGACTCCACAGCACCTGATATTTTTCAGATGGCTTGTAGAAGGTGTCAGAATATTTCAACAGGGATAATGGTTATTGTTAGGGTGAGGAGCTCAGACATCTGGAGGGAGCTCGGAGTACAGCTGCTGCTCCTTCGCATCGAAAGAAGCCAGTTGAGGTGGTTCGGACATCTGATCAGGATGCCTCCTGGGCACCTTCCTTTGGAGGTTTACCGGGCACATCCAACTGGGGGGAGATCCCGGGGTAGACCCAGGACTCACTGGAGGGACTACATGTCCAATCTGGCCTGGGAACGCCTTGGGATCCCCCAGGAGGAGCTGGAGGGCGTTGCTGGGGAGAGGAATGTCTGGAGTGCCCTACTTAGCTTGCTGCCACCGTGACCCGACCCCGCACAAGAGGCTGATGATGAACGAATGAATGAATGAATAATGGTTATTGCTGGTGAGATGATGTCATGCTGGTTCTGCAGATTGGATGATGGTACTTTCAGATTATAAACATCCATGCCCATCTCTTCCTACAGATGCTCCACTGGAGATGTAGGCCTTGCTTTCTTCTTCTGGAGGTGTTCACAGGTACCATGTGCGTGTCTTGCTGGAAGTGTCCATGTGATAAGAAGTGAAGGGTTTCCTCTCATCAGAACCAGGTAGCCTAAACTGCTGTGTGTACATCTTACTCAGTTTATAATCAGGGCCTTTGATGTGCCATAACTTCAGGGTTAGCAACCAGCCTGCACTACTGACACCTGGTACCTTGACGTCATCCTCACTCTGGCACCTTGACTTCATCCTCACTCTGGCACCTTGACTTCATCCTCCCTCTGCTTTCAGTGGGTATGGAGATTCATCACATCAGGGACATTCTTCAGTCCTTTGAGGTCCATGAAACCTAGAAGTGTTTCTTACCATCTTTAGCTCATAGATGTAGAATCTAGTGTGGTCCTCTGCTCATATCAGCTAATCTGCCATTCAATTAATCTGGGTCCAATAATCCATCGATGTATGAACGCTGACCTTATAGCTAACTAGACTAACAAGAGTGAGGTTGTCCAGACTCGCCGTAACCGGTCAAAGCCAGAGCATCCACGGGGTAAGGCATTCATTAGGCCACCCTTACCCGAGGGATAGTGGGTGTAGATCGGTGCAGTGTTCGGGGACTCGTTGCTCCCTACGCCTCCTTCGCGGCCTGAAGGTGATGCAATCCATGCGAGGCTTCAGCGTGTAAAACAGCGAGAGCAGCCGACACGAGTTTGAAGGAAGCTGGTGTTACGACTATCTCCTTCCTGTGGAAACGTGAGCCAGGGGAGTTATTCCACAAGAGTTCCGGCCATATGCCATTGGGTTAATCGGGTGGGATAAGGGGAACAACTAGAAATAAATTTATATAAAAAAAAAAAAGTGAGGTTGTCCAACCTGCTGTCTGTCAGACCAGTCAGGTTCATGACTGAGCTGTTGGCAAATGGATAAACTGACCACTGGGTGTAGATTTGACATAAAACAGAAAAACAAAGACAGAACAAATACACAGTGACATATTGAACTGTTGGCATGTGGTCAACAATGACAGCTGGTGAAACTACATATGTTCTACAACTATTTCAAGTGTCAAAAGACAAAGCAGGTTTACATTTAACACAAAAATACCACAAACAATACACATGTAGGACACGTCGGGCTTCCGCAATAGTTGTGATGTCAAAACCTGTTTTCTTCTTGTCTTCTTGAGCAGCATCAAGTGTCAAAAGTAAGTTCAGACATGTCTTGATGTGTGATGCTCAAAAATCTAGGTAGGAAACTCACAGAAGTTTGAAGGTATCCAGATGAACTGATTTAAACTTCTTTGATAAATTCAAACATGTATTTTAGACTCAACATAAAATGAAGTTCCACACACCTTTGTACAGAAAACCAACTTGTAGAATGAGCCTTAACGTTAATGCACTACATACATGAATGAAGATGTATGTCCAAACTCACATCTTTATTTTATTACATCATCTGTCAATGGACCTTTCGTCTTTATTTCACTGTGAATATCCTTAGAGCACAGTACAGATACATACTTCCAGACTGCAGTCCTGGAAAGTACAAATACGTACTCCCAGACTGCAGTCCTGGAAAGTACAAATATGTATTCCCAGACGGTAGTCTTGGAAAGTACAAATACGTATTCCCAGACTGCAGTCCTGGAAAGGGGTTTACCTTTGACTGTTAGCATGGCGCTGGTGACGGCATTCAGAGCCTGGTAGGACACTTCACCAGCCTGATCCAGCTGAACGCTCTTCAGAGTGAGAACACGTTTTGTACCTTCAGCCACAATGTCACATGTCTGAGGAAGATTACAACACAGAAAAATACAAGATTAAACTCCAACATATTCAGAAAAATTTCAACATGAAATGCACAATAAATTGATAAATGGCTAATAATTCATTGTGAGTTGATGAACTGTACAAGACATTCAGTCTCACCGGTGATCTGGTCAGAACTTCCCCTTTGAGCTTCCATTCTCCTGGAACATCGTCTTCTGAGATCTCCGTCTCAAACACAACATCTTCCTTCTCCGTTATCTCCATACTGGACAGAGGCTTCAGGACCTCTGCCTCCCGCTCTGAAACACCATACAACATGGAGGATGAAATATTACAGACCGACAGACAGATAGATAGACAGATACATAGATAGACAGACAGACAGACAGACAGCCACCTCCTAGTGTCAGTTTGGCGGTGTAAACGCGGCCCTCCACCTCCAAGGCATACTCCGCTACATCATTAGGCTGGCAGTTCTTGATGGTGAGTGTCAGCGCCTTTCCATCCTTCTTCATCTCCACCTTATCAGAAGGCGTAATCTCATTTTCTCCTTTGAGCCACTTCCAGTTGGGAGTGTCCTTGTAGAGCTCACATTTGAAGGTGGCGGCTGCTTTAGGTTTGACGTGTTGATCTCTCAGTGGTTTCACAATCCAGTCTTTAACGACTTCTGTTGAAGTCAGACATAATAGAGTAATTTTCCATTAAAAAAATTGGAGAGCAGACCACTCCATGTCATTAAATAAACAAGCAGCACCTCACAGAATTCTAACTGCATTGGTTTCAAGGAGGAGATTCAGCGACACATGGTCTTACAGCTGTTCCTGCAGTGTTTCTGTAGGGGGCACTTGTCTAAAATATATAACAACGTAGACAGTAATTCCATAACTCCTCTGAGTTAACTGAGCAGTATTCTTACCAATCACTTTTACGTTGGTTGTCGTCTTAACATCTTCTTGAGCAGCTACCTCACATGTGTAGACTCCAGCATCTTCCTCAGCGGAGTTCTGGATGGTCACTGCGTGCTGCATCCCAATGATGTTGATCTGAACCTTGCCAGCCTTTTTCTTCAGGACCTCGCCATTCCTCTTCCAGACCACATCTCTCTCTTTATTCAACTCACAGGTCATATAAATAGGCTGACCCTTCAGGGCTGAAGTCCCCTCTTCTAGTTCCTTAATCCATTTCACAGGCAGTTCTAAAAAATAAAGTAATTAACCAAATGAGAAATTTGACATTTGGTCAAGGCTTCTTCTAAAACTTCTAAATTGTTCTTGTATGCACAAAAAATGTAAGAAATAAGAATAAGAAATATTAAATACAGATTAATAAATCAACCCAAATTGTACTCCATATTTTATCAAGATAAAAGAAGCTTTTCATACCTTCAACAATGAGCTTAGCTGAGCACTGTATTTCCTTGCCAGCATTCTTAGCCACACAGGTGTATTCACCAGTATCAGACAGCTGGACATCAATAATGTTCAGCTTACGATCTTTGCCATCAGAGGTGAATTTGTGCTTGGGGCTCTCACGGAGGTTGCTGCCATCCTTCATCCATGAAGTTATAGCGGTGGAGGGTGAGACCTCACAGTCAAACACAGCAGATGAGCCAATGGACTCAGCCTCCTTTAACACAATGTCTTTGAGTTTCTTAATGAACTTCAGAGGAACAGCTTTCAGCTTGAATCCTCCGAAAGGATCCTCTGGTGGTGATGGGCCTTTTCCACCAGGCCTCAGGCCCCTGCCTCTGCCACCATCACCAGGAGATGGGGTCTGTTTTGCTGAAAGACAGATTGAGGGCAAAAAATATAACCCACTACTAATTACAAGGACCTCTATGACTGGCTGTATACCCTGAAGCTATGATGACATTATGAAGAGGTAGAAAATGTTATTATATCGGTTTCTTGCTGCTATGAGCAGGGAGTAATCATTCTTACCTTTCAGCCCTCTACCTCGACCTCTTCCTGCTTCTTCTGCTGGTTGCCCCTCTGTTCAAAAACAGTTCAAATAAAAATAAATAATCTGCACACAGGCTATATTCTTACTATAATTACATAAAGGTTAAATATGGATTGATGGGCAGTTTGAAATACTGAAGGTGAATGGAAAGGCTGGGTCTCGGACAGTCAAGACAAACACCAACAAATTCCAACATGACAATAATGGAGCCTTGATGGTATGAAGAGATGGAACAGTTAACAGATGGAATAATGGAATCATTGACAAACAGTAATGACAAGATATGAAGATGAGACTTACTGAACTGAAAGGATGAGCAAAAACATGATTCACATTGACACAGGACTAAGATGACATATCAGACATGGATGTGATGACATTAACAGTGTTTAGATGAAGGCATGAGGTTGGAAATGTTATCTGCCGGTCAGCTGGGACAGCTCCTGTCTCACCTCTCCTGGTCACCCCTGGAGCCTCCAGTGCAGCATCCCCTCCTTCACTTTCCCAATCCTCTGAGCCATAACTTTCACGGGGAACCAACTCCCAACCCCAGGCTTCATCCCCTTCTTCTTCTCCTTCCTCCACCTGGGCTTCATACTCCTCTTCAAAGACCTCCTCCTCAGGCTGGGTGGACACCTTCCTGAGCTGCACAGATTCAGGAGAAACCTCCTTCATCATGGGGATTTTACCTTTCCCAGGTTTCACTGGTTCCTTTACTGGTTCCACAGCCTTCTCCTCTGGTGATGGTTTCTTAGGGACCTTTTTGAGAGTTACAGCTTCAATGGAGTCTTTGGGTGAAACTGTTTTGGGAATCCTTTTGACTTTTTCAATACTTGGCTTCCTCTCAATAGGAATTGACTCCAGCTCTTTAGGCTTTGGTTTATCAGCCTTGGGCGATGGGGTCTTTTTCAGCTCAACCTTTTTGAGTTGTTCCACAGGTTTTAAGACTACTTCCTCTTTTTCCTCTTTCTTCTTTGGGATGACTCCCTTTTTCAGCTGCAGTGGTTTGACCTCCTCAGGAACCTTTTCTGGTTTCTTATCGGGAGCTGGCTTTGGAGTCACTGTTTTCTCCACTGGAGTTGGCTTAGCCTCTACCACCTTCTCAGGCTTCTTTCTGGGCTCCTCGGGTGTGTCAGCCTTTTTCATATGGGCTTCAGTCTCTCGTCTCGGAATTTCATCTCTACTGATACGACTGGGCCATCTGTCATCTGTGGGCTTCTTGTCTTTTTCATCTTCTGTTTTCTTCTTGCTGGGCTCCTCAGTGTCCTTTGATGGTCTGGAGAAAGGTTTCAGCTTGATGCTTTCCATCTCATGTTCTGGTGGTGAGATTTTCTTCACCTTTGTTGGTCCTTTGCCCTCTTCCTGCTTTTTCTCTGGCTCTTTTTCTTTATCTGCTGGTTTTAGAATCTTGGTCAGTGGCTCTTCTTTCATTTCCTTTTCCTCTGGTTTCTTTGCAGGTAGTTTGAACTCCTCCTCTCGAGGAAGCCTCTCTGTACTTTGGATAGGCACTGCTTCCCTGCTTGGCCTGTCCTTTTCGTCTTTCTGTGGTTCCTCTGTTGCTTTTGAAGGCCTGTCAAAGGGCTTCAGTTTTACTATTTCTTGTTCTGGTTCATCTGAAGGCAATTGTTTTACTTTTTTCAAGGCTGAACTCGGTGTGGTAGATTCCTTATCCTTTGGTGTCTTTGGAGTTTTCTTTATGGAAATCTTCTCCTCTGGCTTCTCTTCTTTAGGGCTGCCTTTCTGAGGGGCCCATGAACTTTTGACTGAGTCCTGTGGCTCTATTTGTTTATGTTTTTTAATTTCTGGCTTTTTCTCAGTGGCTGTTTTCTCTCTAAGTTGTCTTTCTTCCATGGGTCTCCTTGTTGCTACTGACAATTCTACAGTCTCTTCCTCATACACTCTCTCCTCAGCATCAAAGACTGTGGTTTCGGTGACCTTTATAGGCTTTCCATCCTCTTCAACCTCTTTTGATGGAACTGATGGAGTCTTCTTCAGTGTGATAACTTCATGTTGCTCTTGTATTTCTTTCATGACCCTGCTTGTTTTCTTCAAGGTGGGAACCTCAAATGTGCCATCGTCTTCCAATGGAATTATACCTCTTTTGTGAAGAACCATGTCTGAGATGGCAAAGGTTTGACATTATCATAATATGAGGACAGAGTGTACATATTACAATGAACACGTTTCCATCACATGTAAAATACAAAGTAAACATAAAAAATAAAAACACGAAACAACTGAAAAACAGTCTCACACTAATGGATTAATCAACACATATGACCATAAGACCAGACAAAACAGACGCCAGTAACAGACCAACCTCACAGCATATACTACTTGTTACAGAGAACACTACCATTGTGATCACAAGTAACTCTTGCTCATCAGCTTCCGTGTTGTGCAACTTTCCTGTTGATTGTGTCGTGAGAGTGTGTGTAACTGGTAGTCAGAGCTCCTACCTTTCTTGACTCCTCCTGGTGCTTGGACAGGTCCCTTGGTTTCATCTAGCACAGAGGTATAGTCCAGAGAGAAATACATTAGACCACTGAATAAGCACTGAATGGAAAAGGAAGGGTCTCCATATAAAGTAATTGTACATCGATATGACAGTGATAAAACAAGTCTAAATGTGAAGGAAAAAACTGTGATCAACAGTCAAATATCACACTCAAAATGTGTAATTTAACATAAGGAATGAAGAGGTGGAATCAAGTTATCATTTGTATAAGGAGAAATGCCGCATGCTGCTGCTGATTTCATTTGAAGTGTACTGAATTAGCATGACAGACAACACAGAAAGAGAAACGAGAAAGATAACATAAAAGTTAAACCTACCTAGCTAAGAAAGGTCAACAGGCAAATAAAGCAATATAGAAAATACATACAACTGGCCAACAACATGTCAACATTTACAGTCAAATGAAGCAAACCAAAGAGTTTGTGCTTAGAGAAGAAAGAAAAAGAAAAAACGTCTTCAATCAAGAGGACATTTCCTTCGGTCTTTCTACCTGTCACAACAGTTTTCTCTTCTGCCTTGAAAGGTTTTTCTATATCTTCACATTCTGGTTCTTCAGCCTTGATCACCGGCTGTGGTTTGGCCGCTTCAAATATGAAAAAAAAGACCAAGTTGGAGCGTACTCTCTAACACAATAAGTTGAGAATGAAGAGCAAATTGTCATTTTATATAGTAAGAGTAGTTTACTGGTAGTAAACGTTTTGATACCTTCTTGCCTTATTTTCCTCTCCACTTCCTTAGCTTTTTCAGAGACTTCAGGCTTTTTGGTTTCCTTTTTGGATTCCTCTTGAACTTTTACAGCAGCTTGTGGCTTTTTCACTTTTGATTTAAGATATAAAGAAGTTTCAACATAAAATTCGACAGAAAGTGCCGTAAAGAAAAATGCCCGTCTTTGTTCTATGTAGTGTTCCTGATCATATGAATTGTTCTTAACATTGGTCTTTCCTCCCTGCAGCTTTTTCTTCTTGCATTCATCTACCAGGCTTGGTCTTTTCAGTAGTTTGCTTACATCTAGTGAAACTTTGGAATAATCATTCTAAAATGGAAGGAATCTCTGCCCGTCTGTCCTTTGATTTTCTCAACAACCACTCATCTGATTGCCTTCACATTTTGCAGGTGTATTGCTGAGGACCCAAGGAAGTGCAGTGTCAAGTATGACATTGTTTGGATGAGCGGTTCTCTAATTAGCTTGCTCACAGTTTAGCAAGCTATGTGTTTGTGCCAAACATAGAGATGTGATGACATCACATGCGTGACACAGGCGTGATGAAGTTGAGAGTACAAATCCCCGCACTCAGATTACAAATTTCCACAGCAGGTGCAAGCTCATTTTGAACGGGCACTGCACTAGTGTTTAAAATGTAGCATTATTCAAGATCAACATTCATCTATGAGTGCCTTTGAAAAGCACAAATGGAAGCATAAATAAAAATACAAACAGTGCAAATAAGTAAAAGGGAAGACATGAATACCTTCTTGGGTAATGTCCATTTTTACAAGTGGTTCTTTGACTTGTAGAGGCAACTCCTTATCCTTCACAGGAACTTGGAACAAAATAACACAACAGTCAAGATCACACTAAAATAGATGCGACGAGTACTGAACAACACAGACTCACAGAACATAGAACATGCACAACAAGAAAACAGACAACTTTAGACTTAGTAGAGTATGGAGTATCAAGACTCAAGAAGCTAATGTATTCTCCCACTTCCTCCAAATTCAAATCTGGAGAGTATAAATAAACTCTGAGATGATGGAGGAGGAGGTGAGTATGGATGATTTGTGCTCTGAAATACATGTTTGGTGACACTACGAGTTGTTCTCTGGAAGATTCTTTCAGGGGAGTCACTCTCTTTTCTGCTGGATCCAAGGGGAATGCCTTGGTTTCAACACTGTTTTCAAATACATGAGCTTCTGGCTCCTTCCCTTCTCTGGGAACAACGCTCAAAGGACGGACGTCTTCGTAACATTCTCTAGAAGCAGGTTCCAGACAAGATTCTACAGTTTCTGAGTCCCATTTCCCATGGCACCAACTGACCAACTGCATATTCTAGATCCATTTCTGAAGTGTCTGATTCATATTCCGTCTTTTTCTCGGTCACTTTTAGTTTAGTTTTGACATGTTACCTCGGTAACAGATGTCAAGAAGATACTACAGATGAAGAAGTCAAATCAACTGCCTCAGAATCAGTTAAAGATGACCCCATTAAAGTTACTTCCACTGATATAACTACAATGAGAAGTGAAAGAAAAGACACTGGAAAAAAAAATGCTTCCACTACTTGTTGCATGGAAGACATTTCCAAGGAATCATTGACAGTAAAAGGGAAGCTTTTGTCTCTGTGTTGCTGATATTTCTTCTAGAAATGATTTTATACAACTTCCCTCAGCCAGAGGAGTAACTGAAGCCATCCTTTTAACTTGCTCCTGCCTTATTCTTACTTTTTCATCGACAGCATCGATTGCAATTTAATTTGAAACTGATTCAACATCAGACCAAAATTCTTTAGTTTCATCTGCTTTTTGCCATCTCTCAGATGGGGTCACTACAATATCAACATCTTGCTCAATGAATGGTTCTTTATATGCATTGTCTGTTACAGGCGTCACTTTCCTTCCAGTTCAGAAGGTTTTCCCTCCATTTTCTTTCTCATAGAAATCACTTCGGCAAGTTCTTCTTTAAGAACTACGGTTTTGGATTGGACTTCCACTGTAATCTCTCCTGCTTTACGTAATGGCTGCACTCTCTTTCCAGCATTTTGTCCTTTTAAAAATTCATCAGAAGTTACCGCCATCTCAGCAGGAACTACAACATTTATTTCCACTTGTTCCTCCCTTGTTTCTGTCTCTTCAGCAGCAGTAACCTTGGCAGTTTGGTTTTTAAACATAACTGCAACTTCTTTTAATGCTCCCACAGCAGTGCCTTCAGTGTTATTTGCTCTCAGTCCTCTCTCTTTTCAGATTGTGCCTTCCTGCTTGACATGCTGGTCTCTCTGGGAGTTTTTAGAGATGACCTCCATCGCAGGGATAATGGAGAATTTTGTTTCAGCTTGTTGCTGTCTCATTCTATTGTCTTCAGTAAGATTAACTTTGGGAGGCTGGGCTTTTACAGTGATTACCTCTGACTGAACTTTGTCATCTTTAATATCTGCCGTTGTATCTAATGTTTGCGTTTTCTCTCTTTGGGGATTTTACTTCATTTGGTGTAATGCCTCCTGATAAAGCTTCCTCTATTATTGCACTGCCTCTGAAAGGTTTTCCAGTTTTACCCCAGTCTTTGACATCATATCCTGTTTCTCTATAACAGGCGTGACTGGAGCCTTTATTTTAGCTTGTCCCTGCATGTTGATTTCCTCTTTCCTTGGAGCGAGTGACTTTTACACAGACTACCTTCATTTCCAAATCTTTTACATTATGCCCTCTTGAGCTGTACTGTCCTGAATTTGTGTTACTACCCTAACTGGCATAATGCCTGCTGAAACAATTTCAACTTGTGTTGTTGCTCCTTCTTTGACGATTTCTTCAGTTCTACCGTATTTTTCAGGACTATTCTGCTCTGCCAACATGCAACGCTGTTCAGTCTGAGCTGTTTCTTCAGTAGGTTTACCCTGCACAGTTCTGACTCAGTTCTTCAGTAGGTTTATCCTGCACAGTTCTGACTCGGTTCTTTGAGTCATGCTCCTCAGTGGTAACCTCTTCTTTTGCTTTTGGGGTTGTTATGTGTTTAGCTACCCCGATGTCTTTCCTCTTAGAACGATCAGTTCAAGATTTTGTACCTTTACTGTTCCTCAGGCGAATGCCATATCATTTGCCTCATTCTTGGCCCGGAGACGTATTCTTCTGCAGTGAAAGTCAAATAAACCCCCTTCATTCAAACAGGGGGTTAAGGAAGTGCTTTCTATACTACCATTGGAAAAACCCAGCTATAATCAAATTAGATCAGGGGAATTTTTTTACCAGGATTTGGTCCCCTTTTATAGAATGTGTTAAGAGCCTGTCTTTTGCTTAACAACAGTGTTTTTTATAAGGTTGGGAAGTGCTCATTTGGATCTGATAATGCACAAAATGTCCCTGTGTTTGTTTTATTGTGTACTGTCAAATGTGCTTTGTATTCTATGTCTGCTTTTTTGTTTTTGTTTTCTAGTACTATTCTTTTCTCTTTGTCTATCTGTTTATATTTGTCTTCTATATTTGGAGGGCCTTGGGGTGGGTGGTGTGGGTGGGGAGGGATAAATGGGGAATGAGTATGTTGTATTGACTATAATTCAAAAACTATAAATAAAGTTAAAAAAAAAAGATGTACCTCTCAGTTCAGCCTTTTCCCTTCCTTGGCTAGACTTTTCTGATGGACTCAACATGTCTACTTGTGACAGTGATATGATATTCTTTTCCATAATGTCTTCTTCATCCTCATAAAACACTTGTGCATGTTCTTCTGCCATCTCATGTTCTAGAATCTCCTCAGTAAGAGCAGTTTTCTCTGTGGCATAATAAATGTCCTGTATCTTATGAGCTTCTGCTCTTTTTTCTGTCTTTACAAGACTGGTCATCACTTGAGGACAGAAGATTTAAGAGGGTTGAAGGGAAGGCACCGTTCACCGGTGCCAAGAGATTAGGACAAAACACAAAATCAACACAAACATTGGGGTTAATAAAGATAAAACAGAGATAAGACATGAGCAGGGAAGGATAATCCACCTGTAGTGGTCTATCATCACTGACCAAGATATCGTATTGGTGGACACATGTTACATTTCAAAAAGTTTAGGACAATGTGTTGTTTGTTGTACCTTTCTCAGGTCTAGTCCGTTCTCTCAACATCTTATCCTTTGTGTCAGAAGATGCAACAACAGCAACAGTCCTGGGGATCTTCTTAGCCTCTGGTTCTTTAAGAGTAATACATTTTTAGAAGATGCCGATTAAGTCATAGGTGAAGAATTTCACACACAGAGAGTTTACAAGACAATAAACAAGAAGGAAAACTTCACATATACACACAAATAAAATGTACCTTAACACAACCAACCACAACACGAAGAACTGATAGGACAGAACAAATGCAAAAATGGCCAAAAGCACGAAACCCACAATGTAGGATGATTTCACACATGGTGAGATGAAATCAAAAGGGTCAGTTCTCTGACGGCATGTTTAAGAAGGTGAAGCATGGGCGTTGAGTGAAATGATTATGAATGAAGGGTCCCCAGATACGTTAGGATGAGTAAGAATAAGGTCTGTTCTCAAACAAAGAATGATTTGAAATGATTTTTGAAATGATGATGAAAACATGATTGAAGTTTTTCTCGCTATACCTCTGGAAGACGCTTTAGAAGAGGTCCTTTTCTTCTCCATTGGTTTTGTTTCAGCTGTAACCTCGACAACACAAACTTCTTCTTTTCTCTGTGTTGTGTCAATTGAATGGAGAGGAAGAGGGATTTGGGGTTGTTCTTCAAAGGCAAATTGAGGAGTTTCCCAAAGAGATTCTTCAGTTTCCAACTGCCTCTCTGTTGTGGCAGTTTTCTTTTGTTCTAGATTTAAAGAAGTGACCGAGTCACCCTCAGTCTGTTGCTCAGACAAATTTAGCTTCAACTCCATATCTGTTACTGTCTCTTTCCTTACTTCACTCTCCTCTGTCATAATTTCGGGTTTGGGGGCCAGCACCGTTGCAGGCCGGGCTTTGTCAGTAACCTTCTGAAGTCTATCAGTTGTCTCCTCACGTTCAAGCCTTTCCTTTCCCTTCTTTTTAGCATGATCAGATCTCTTTGGTGACATTCTTCCTACGACATCTATTTCGGCTGTTTTGGAGTCAGGAACCACTGTCTTTTTTACTTCTGTCTGCTCCAGTCTAAGTGTTTTCTTGTCTACCATTTTCTCTTCTCTGGCAAATACTTCTGGGGGTTTGTCTGGCACTGTAAGTTGCTTTGGCTGGACCTTTTCACCTACAGTTTGAATAATCTTTTCAGCTTTACTATTTTTCTCTGCAACATCTGACTGAATCTTTATATGGTCTGATGGTGATTCCTCGTGTGTCCCTTCTCTCTGAGGTATCACTGAAATCTCCCTTTCACTGTCTACGGTGCGAACAGCTTGCCTATGTTTACCTTTTGCTTCATCTCTCTTAACTTTTGTTAACTGTACATCTTCAAATGAATAAGTAGCCTCTTGAGTTTTCACTAATTCTTGTTCTCTCTCTGGTATGTCACTGCGATGTTCCTTAACTGAAAGCTCTTTATTTACCATATCTCTTTCTGGCATTTTCATATCCTCTCTCTCTGTTGGCTCTTGTCTAACTGGTTCCCTGGCTATACTTTTTGAGATCTTTGAGGTTTCCTTCCTCTCTACTTTACTGTATGTTAATGTATCGTCTATGCTGGGTTTCTCCAGCTGTTCAAGCTTCTCTGTGTTCTTCTGTGTGGAAATCTTTCCTTCAGTCCCATCTTGTCTATGGGTTTCAACCTCTTGTCTTCTCTCTGATATTGTGACTGATGTTTTTTGAGTCTCCATGACAAATTGATTTGTGGTCTTAGGATGCTGTGGTACACTGTCAGTCTCTATCTTAACAGACACATTTTCAGTTTCTTCCAGCTGCTGGCTATCAGGAACGGTTTTTGTTTTGAGAGTAACCTCTCCAACATTTCTGACTTGTCGTGGAACTTTTTGTTCAGGAACTTCTTCTGAGGCTGACTCACATCTTGCTGACACACTGTCTCTCCTCTCACCTATGATGCCCTCTTCAGGAGACTCGATGTCCCTGACAAAGAAATGCTCCTCGGTCTGAGCTGTTTCTCCAGTAGGTATACCCTGCACTGTTCTGACTTGTTTCGATGATTCATGTTCCTCAGTGGTAACATCTTCTTTTGCTTTTGGGATTGTTTCATGTTTAGTTACCCCGATGTCCTTCTTAGAAATGTCAGTAACAGATATTGTACTTCTCAGTTCAGTCTTTTCTTCTCCTTGGCTAGGTTTTTTTGATCTACTTGAAATATCGATTTGCGACAGTGATATAGTTTTATCCATAAGCTCCTCTTCATCCTCACAAGACACTTCTGCACATATTTCCACCATCTCTTCATGTTCTAGCAACTCCTCAGTATGAGAAGTTTTCCCTGTCACATAATAAATGTCCTGTATCTTCTGAGCTTCTTCTGCACTTTGTTCTGTCTTAGCAAGACTGGTCATTACTTGAAGACAGAAGATTTAAGAGGGTTGAAGAGAAGGCACCATTCATTGGTGCCAAGAGATTAGGACAAAACACAAAATGGACACAAAGGGGTTAGAAAAGACAAGACTTGAATAAGAAAGTAATTTTGGAACAGTAGTGGTGTATGATCCATGTGCAGTAACTGTCCTGCACTTTAGTCTGCCAAGTACCTTTCTCTGGTGGAGATATTTTTTTCTGCTGCTCAGCCACTGGTAAAGTCTTGGGAATTTTCAGAGCCTCCATTTCTTAAAGAATATATCAATATATCATATTTAGCTCAAGGCATTTCATGTGTACAAGATGAAGAGTAAAAACACAGCTGACAAATACACAAAACATAAAAATTAACAACACACAACAGACATTGGAAGTCTAAGAGGGGTGTAAGATCACACTGTACCTATTTAAGAGAAGGTAGCAGCAGCTCAGCTTTGATCAAATGACCCTTATTCAGTTAACATTTTCTGAAACAGCTTGGCCAGTGTTATAAATACTTGTGGATACACTGTCCTTGTATAATGGTCATCACATCTACTTTTTGTATATTTTCAAGTACAGAAAATTAAAAATAAACTGTTCTTATTTCGTTGGTAACTGGCACATCTTTACTGTAAACTGCACACAGACGTTCATCCATACTAAATAGCTCCATAAACGAAATGCAAAAAAAAAAGAAAAAAAAAGAATTATGTAGCAAAGAGCTGGAGTCTGCCTCGACAGTACCTTTGGGACAAGTTTCCTCCACTTCCCTATGAGCAACACTGTCAGGTATTTTCTCAGGGCTTTTTGTTGGAATTTTTTTCTCTGCAGCATGCTCAGGGACCTTCTCTGGTTCCTTTGGAGGTTTTGTCTCTGGTTTAACTTCAGGTCTAACTTCCTGAACTTGCACAGGCACACTTTCAGGGAGCTCCTTCTCAGAAATCTTCTCTACTTTTTCAGGCCTTTGAAGAACTTTTTCAGGCCTTTGAGGAATTTTTTCAGGCCTTTGAGGAACTTTTTCAGGCCTTTGAGGAACCTTTTCAGGCCTTTGGGGAACTTTTTCAGGTTTCTCCTCAGGTTCTTTTGGTACCTTTTTCTCTGGTACCTTTTTCTCGAATACGCTTTTCTCTGGTGGCTCTTTCTTTAGTAGCTTTTCTGAAACCTTCTCAGGTTTTTCAAGTGTTTTCTGAGGCACTCTATCAAGAGTTTTCTCCACTATGATCTCAGCTTCCTTGCTCTTTTCTGGAAGCCTTGCAGGAAACTTCTCATGCAGTTTCTCTGCCTCTTTTTCCACTACCTTGTCAGCTAGCTGAACAGGCACTTCCTCTTCAAAATCATGTTTTGGTTTGGGTTTCACTGCTTTAAGATAGTACAACACACAAGCACACATAAGAAATGACTATAATAAGACTGTAAGGACATAGTGAAGAGAACTTAAATCACCCACCTGATGCTTACTTGAAACAGAAAAGCTCATGCTATTCTTATAGACCCATGCCAGTGTGTATTATTCACACTTGCTAAGATTTTAAGTAGAACTATAGTAGAAGAAAAGGCCATACACAGTGGAATCATAAAGCATTTGATGGGTTCAGTTTGTCATTGAGCAAACATCTATTAGAGACATGAATATACCTTTTTTAGAAGGCTCTTCTTTGAGAGCAGCAACAACAGTTTCTCTTTGCCTGGAAGTTTTGTCCTCCACAGAAACTTAAAAGAGGATCATTCAGATTCATTAGAAGTCTTACAAAGATCAGGACGTACTGACGAGGGGAAAAAAACTACACTCTAACGAGTGCAAATGCAGAAAAAGTACATTATGACAAAACACTTTAACACTGGACAAACAAGAATAGCATGCAGCCATACTACATACTACAGTTTAGAAAACCTAGAATTGTCTAAAGTAGTCACAATACTGAGACAATTCCAAGTTTTCTAAACTGATGATTGCCGTAAGTTTGGTGTTAAATAACATCATATAGGAAATGAAACAAGCAAGTTACAAAGACATTAGCAACCAAAGAGAAATGAATTTAAGATGTGAAGACCACATAGACAGGAGATCATTGAGAGCCTGCAGGGTACCTTTAGTTGTCACAGGTTTCACTTCAGGTACTTCTTCCTTTCTGTCCTTTTGAGGGATTGAAGTTGGTGGCTTCGGTGCTTCTGGCACTTAAAAACATGCAGAGTTTTCAGGATATTAGACTACCACAACAGAAGACGGTACGGACAGTCATCTTAATGGCTCCATGTAGGAAAAGACACATCTAAAAGACAACGTCACGAGACAGTATGGCTGCTCCTGTCATTTTATTCTACAGATGTTAGCTTTAGGTGAAACCAGAAAAAAAAGCCTAACATGTTAAGATTGGTAATATCACAATTATGCATCCTAAATATTCTTAAGTGAAATAATCTATGATAGGGTGGGAGTAAAAAAATTAGGAACACAAATCAAAATATGCACAATCATTCTGTATAAGACAGACAACATAAGGTAACACAGTGAAACACAATGAAAGTCATCAGTTTTCCAGAAGTTAAAAGAGTTAAGAAGTTTGCTGGCGCAAACAGTCAAACCACACAAAACAAACATTAGCTCAGTTCCACAAAAAAGACACACTGAAGAACCACACTGGATGAGTAAGGGCTGGAGGGCAGAATTAAGAAGGTTAAGATCAAAGAGCCTGAATACCTTTCTTTGGAACAGGCTTCTGTGGAGCAGGTGCAGGTCGTGGTTCTGCCTTGTCAGGTTCTGGTTTTGGCACAACTGACTCTGGTTTTATCATTTCAGGTTCAACTTTTTTCATGGCTGGCTCAAGCTGGGACACTTCTGTTAGTTTTGGTTCTGGAACAGCAGGCACTGCCATGGAGACAATGGATTCTGGTTTTGACACAGCAGGCCCCAGTTTCTGGACCTCTAGTTTAGGTTTAGGGATCTCTGGCTCTGGCTTAGGGACCTCTGGCTTTGGCTTCCGGACAACAGGCTGTGGTTTAGGGATGTCTGTTTCTGGTTTACGTACTTCTGGCTTTGGTTTTTGGACCTTTGGCTCTGACTTTTGGACTTCTGGCTTCAGTTTTTGGACCTCTGGCTTTGGTTTCCAGACTTCTGGCTCTAGTTCCAGGGCCTCTGGCTTTGTTTTCTGGACTCCTGGCTCTGTTTTTGGGACCGCTGGCTTTGGTTGTGGGACTTCTGGCTCTGGTTTAGGGACCTTGGGTTGAAGTTTTCTTACCTCTGGTTCTGGCTTGGTTACTGATGGCTCAGGTTTGATCTTTGTGGGCTCAGGTCTCTGGACCTCTTGTGTGACTTAAAGTTATGTGCAGAGGAAGTAAATACACACAGGGACATATAAGTAAAAAAGATTGGCTTCCTTAATAGAAGCTTGGCAAACACATATGTATACAGACACAGATAGGCAAACACTATACAGGCATACAAACACAGACACACACCCAGACGTACATCACAGACAAAGAGATTTTCCACTTCACAGTGCTAACAGCTCAGGACAACACAAATCCCACACATCCAAACACAACAAAAAGTACCTTGGGATGGAATCTCTGGTTTTGCTCCAGGCTTAGGCTCTGCCTTTGCAGCAGGTTTTGGCTCTGGCTCTGCATCAGCTTTGGCCTTGGCTGCAGGCACCACTTTAGGTTCTTGTGGTATCAGAGGCTTAACCTCGTCTTCATGTAACACAAACACTAAAATTAGCTGAAAGCTAAAACCCATTCCAAGGACAGTTAGGAACAAAGATGCTCTCAAGACAAAGAGAACAAGTGAACTTAAACAACAAACACACATATATATGGTTAAGTGACTAGAAGAAAGGGCAGTGATGGCTGGTGGTGGTACTGGGTGGGTGGGCTAACAACGCATTACGCCCGTCAATAGTTCATGCTGCAGCAACAGCAGCATCACATCCCAGATATCAAGTTACAGCAATGACACCACATGTATACCGTGTTACCTTGTTGTGCTCTACAACAACTCTACAGAGAAGTACCCACAAGAATGGCATGATGCCCAAAAAAACTCTGTATTTGTCTGTTTCACACACACACACACACACACGTTTCCTCATTTTGTCAGACAAATGTTTCAGACCCATAGTTCCTTGTTGGGTCCGAGCCGTGTCTCCTCTAGAAAGCAAGCGTGGGGGACAGACGTGAAGTCTGAGCTACACCTGTGTGATGTCTTGAGTTGATGCAGTTGGAGGACAGTAGGGGGAGCTAGAGGACAAGATAGGATGTAAGTGACTGTAAGAGGGGAGACGGAGAGTGACGTGGGTTGTTCAAGTAAAGAGGCGTATGCTAACAGACGTGTGTCTTCGAGTGGTCCCTTAGCAACACAACAACCTGCCATTAGCCAGTCCTTCCGCTGAAACCAAGTAACACAAAACGTAATGTTGTTTTCGTTTGTCCTTTTGTGTTATTTGAACATCATTTGGACAATGTGTACCCAGTCTCACCACTTCCAATGTTTCCTCCCAAGACATCAAAGAAAACGGATGAAGAAGTAAATAATCCACATCGTTCATGCTGCCGCCACCCCCACCTTCCCCTCCCCACTCTCACACAAGCATTGCAGCATGTTCAGCTTCACCAGCAGGTGCAAGTGTTAGTATATATACATATATATATATATATATATATATATATATATATATATATATATATATATATATATACACACGTATGTATGTTTGTGTGTGTGTGTGTGTGTGTGTAGATGCTGATGTCATATCTCTGATGTTGTTTAGTATTGTTAGTATTAATGTCAGGTTTAGTATTGTTCTGATCCAGAGGTGACTGACCTCTACTATCTATCTATCTATCTATCTATCTATCTATCTATCTATCTATCTATCTATCTACCTCTGTTACTCTACACTGTTGATGTCTTTTTTTACCCTCTTTGCTGTTATCTACACCTGGATTTCCCTTTGGGGATGAACAACGGTTGTCTTACCAAGTCTTACTAGAGAGCTGCAGGTGGTGGATGTTATGGACTGGTCCACAGAGTACAGACAGGAGCGGGACTGCAGCCTGTGATGCTGTGGGTGGGTGCACAGCAGCGACCGCCATGGGAAGAGGTGGCAGCTCTCTACCTCTCTCCCCATGGACAAAGGGCTGTGGACCAACTTCAAGACTGCGGCTGCTAGATGGGGTCCTCTAACAAGCCTGGGTGGAGCCAGCAACCAGGAAGAAGAGTTGGCAAGTGGTGCTGCCCAGAGGGATGCAGGAGGCGGTTCTCAAAGCCATGCATGGCTCTGCAGGCTCGGGTCACTTTGGGGTGACAAAGATGCCCCACCGGCTGCGTCAAGCCTTCTACTAGGGACATCTGAGGAGGGACATTGAGGACTTTTGCAGGCGCTGCGACCTCTGCACAGCTTGCAAAGGGCGACATGGCTAGTTGTGGGCTGAGCTACAGCAGTTTCCAGTGGGAGAGCCCATGCAGTGGGTGGGTGTGGACATTGTGGGGCCATTCCCATGCACAGCACAGGGGAACCGCTTCATACTCACTGCTGTGGACTACTTCACTAAATGGCCGGAGGCCTATGCACTGCCGGACCAGGAGGCCGAGACCATAGTTAATGCCCTCGTTGAAGGAATGTTGAGGAGGCTGGGGGTCCCAGAGTCCATCCATAGTCACCAGGGAAGACATTTTGAATCCGGGGTTTTCTCCACCATGTGTGAGTGGCTGGGAATCACGATGACTCGCACAAAACCCATCCACCCTCAGAGTGACGGGTTAGTGGAGCGGTTTAACCACACCCTAGCTGAACAGTTATCTATCTTAACATCCACCCATCAGCTCGACTGGGATATGAACTTACCCCTGGTCCTCATGGCATGCCGCTCTGCGGTGTAGGACCTCACTTCATGCACACCAGCCTTCCTCATTTTGGGCAGGGAAATAAGGACCCCTGTGGCACTTGCCTTTGGACGGGCCCCAGATGTACCATCTGCCCCCTGCAGGTCCGAGCTACACCAGGCAGCTTCAGGACCTTTTGGACATCGCACATGCATATGCCCGGAGGCAACTGCAGAATGTGGGGGTGTGGCAGGAAAGGAATTATGACCTCCGTGCCAGGGGGCAGAGCTTTGCAGTCGGGGAGCTAGTTTGGGTCTACATCCTGACCCAGAAGGGCAGGTGCCCTAAACTGGACAGCCACTGGGTGGGGCCTTGCTTGGTCTTGGAGTGGCTAGGAGAGGTTTCTATCGGGTAGAGTTGCCTCTATGGGGCCGCAAAGTGGCGCTACACCATGACCGGCTGGCACCATACAGGCGCTGTGCAATGCCTCAGACATCTGGAGGGGAGGGGGGAACACCCGCGTTGCCTGCTGTGACATCTGGGGAAGGGGGGTTGTAGCAGCAGGCCCTGATGACGCAATAAGTGGGACCCGGTCTGCTGCCCCGGTGGCCGGCTCGCCTCCTTTGGGGTCTGGGCGACCCCACGACCAGAGCCAGGGGAGGACCGACCAGGGGACAGAACGCCTATGGAGTCGAGGACTTTAATAAAGGGGGGGATAGTGTAGCTTGCTCGGGGGGGGGATAGTGTAACGTGTTCGTGGGGGGGCAGTGTAGCGTGTTTAGGGGGGATAGTGTAGCTTGCTCGGGGGGGGGCAGTGTAGCATGTTCAGGTATAAGTGTTAGTTGTTTAAAGGAGACGTTTTGCAGTTCCGGGGGGGGGGGGGGGTACACCGTTGCCTTGCTGGGTCAAGGGTTAGTGGGTCGGGACTACGGTGAGAGAGATGACCTGTGAGTTGGATTTAATGGCGTGGCTGTGGCCGACAACAGCCGTGACTAAAGCAACACTCAGTTGTACGCTTCAAAGTGCGGTTTTTTTCAAATAGCGATGAAGGCTACAGTACGGGCTGTTACTCTGCACATCCGCTGTCATTGAGCCTGGGGGCTGGAATGCATTTAGCCCAAATGTTCAGCCAATCAAGGGGGCAGGCCATGACGCCTGTCACTCACTCACTCACTCACTCACTCACTACAAAGCTGAGTGGAAGCCGGTGCTGCTGTGTGCGGGCTGTAGAAATGAGCTCATTTACACGAGTCCTGTGTTTCTCTTGTGACTACTTGGTGCTGCTGCTGCTCTAAGCTCCCCCAACATCTAAAACAAGCTGTTGCAAGGTTTTTTAACAATACTTTTCTTGTCTTCATTGTAAAAGATAGGGAGGGCTTAGCCCTGTTAGCCCACGTATACCAGCCGTCCCTGAGAAAGGGACAAACATACCAGGGGCAAGAGACTTCACAAGAACAGACTGAAAACACAGAACCCTGATGACAGAGCAGAGTGCACAGAGGAAAGACTGGCACAGCATGAAGACACAGAGTACAGACAGAGAGTACAGACAGAGAGTACAGACAGTATGAAGAGGTGAGAAGACATGCAGTATGGTGGTGAGAAAGGAGAGGGAAAGTCACAGGTACCTTTGTGCGGGAGTCCAGCTGCTTTGTCCGCGGGGGGAGCGGGAACAGGAGCGGCGGCAGGCTTTGCTGCAGGCTTCTTCACTTCTGGTGCTTCTTCTTAAAGACACCGTTCAAATCAAAAGTAACATTAGCACGGCAACACGGAGTTAGAAAAACAAGGTCATCACACACGATCCCATGTAAAGGAGAAGAAGCAAAAGCAAGGCGACAGGAAATCAGCTGGACCCAGCAGGTTCTCTACAGTTCATGTATGATGAACATGTGTGAACATGGAAAGGTACAGCTGAAAGATGCTGGTGTACATTCAGCTGAGTTACCGTACCTTTAGGAACAGGAGGTTCCCTCTTCTCTGCTGCTGGAACTGCAGAAACTTCTTCCAGCTGTTTGGCCTCTGGTACTTAAAAATAGTGGTACAGTTAAGTGGGTTTGCCCTTTTCTGCTCTTTTTCATTGGTAATAAAAAAAGCTGTTGTTTAACAGCTGAAACAATCTTGGTAACAAACAGGCTGGATCCACACCGAGTAATATTTAAAATGTAATATCATCTTGCTCAGTAGACTCTACAAGGTGATATGGAACCATGTGTAAATACACATGAAGGAAACAGTTAAAACAAGAAAGACGTTGGTCATCAATGTGCCTATCAATGAGCTCGGTGGCAGTAAACACATGTGCAGCAGAGAACCGGAGATGTGGTGGTACCTTTAGGTGGTGAGGGCTCCTTCACAGCTGGCTTCTCTTCAGTCTTCTTCTTGGCTTCAGGAGCTTGAAAGGCACTAACTGAGTTAACTTCAGCAAAAAACAAGTCGTGCATTTGCATGTAAAGCAATGATGTGCAATGAACAAAAGATGTCACGGACAAACAGAAAGCCAGCACAGTAGCTGCTGTACACACAGGTTAGAATCTGAGAGGCAGAATGGAGCAGAGAAATAAACAACAAGAGCACAGAGCAGACATTAAGTGCTGGCGATGTGGAGATAAACTTGGATGAAAGAGCAACAGCAGACATCTGCACTAGAGCAGAACCAACTCTGAACAGGGGGAGGAAGAGGGGAGGACAGAGGAACCAGATTAGGAGCGTATTTGATGGGACAGAGACGGCAGGCAGCACTGCAGTACCTTCAGAAGGGATTTCCTCTCTCATCGCCACTTTCTTGGTCTCCACAGTCTCCTCTACAGGAACTCTGGGAACTGGAAGAACAATAAGAGACACATTCAGGACCCTTAACACTATGGACAAAGCCGAGGAAAACACTATGGGAGATGAGAGACAACAATAACATATTAGAAAAACATGGACACTTTAAAGAAGACAGGTGCAGGAAGAGAGAGCCGGTGTTATGTCAAGATACACATCTAAGAGTGGCTCAGACATGGACATGGGTTGAACGAGACAAACAGTCAAATAACACAGCTGAGGCTGGGATTGTTAGAAGTGGTTCAAGGCCTTCCAGTGGATTATCAGACAATAGATACCTGCAGCTGTCGACACCTGTTGTGTCACTGTCTCTTCTGTCCACCTTTCATACTCAACTGAAGGGGTGACAATCAACAGAATGACAAAACACAACAGCATGAGCTCATTTCACATTTAACAAAAGTCATCAGCTTGTCATTCTTCCTACTGGGATCTGTCAAATCCAGTTAGAGTTGTGCAGAGACACAAGGCCAGAGGATGATGGAGTTACTGTGCGAACACACTCATGGAGAGATGCATGATGATGATGATGCATGGCGGTGATGCATGGTGGTGATGCATGGCGGTGATGTATGATGGTGATGCATGATGATGATGATGCATGGCGGTGATGCATGGCGGTGATGCATGGTGGTGATGCATGGCGGTGATGTATGATGGTGATGCATGATGATGATGCATGGCGGTGATGTATGATGGTGATGCATGGTGGTGATGAATGGTGATGATGCATGGTGGTGATGCATGATGATGATGATGCATGGTGGTGATGCATGATGATGATGCATGGCGGTGATGTATGATGGTGATGCATGATGGTGATGAATGGTGATGATGCATGGCGGTGATGCATGATGATGATGATGCATGATGATGATGCATGGTGGTGATGTATGATGGTGATGCATGGTGGTGATGATGATGCATGGTGGTGATGCATGATGATGATGGTGATGATGATGCATGATGATGATGTGTGACGGTGATGCATGATGATGACGATGGTGCATGAGGATGATGATGATGATGCATGGTGGTGATGCATGATGATGACGATGGTGCATGAGGATGATGATGATGATGGTGATGATGATGCATGATGGAGAGAAATGGACAGCATGAGAAACGTATACACACATCAGAACCTGGATGAAAATGAAAACTAACATGTAGGAAATGTTAACGCCACATTATCAGCACTGTGATGGAGATGAAAGATACACAACGTTAAGAAGATGAAATATACACAACATTAATAAGATGAAATATACACAACGTTGAGAAGATGAAATATACACAACATTATTAAGATGACATTTACACAACATTAATAAGATGAAATATACACAACGTTAAGAAGATGAAATATACACAACATTAATAATAAGATGGATGGTTATGGTGATGACATATTAAATGCAGATTTGGGCAAAATCAAATACACTGCAAACAATTTCCGACTTGAGGTGTGTTTGACTTGCCAGGCAATCTAATGATCTCAAGGGCATGACCTGTTGGAATATAGTCAAGTGTTCTTCATAGTTGTTCCCACATGTGAAAATGATTTAGCTAGCATTTTGCCCATGTCTGCATGGATGGTTGATGGTGATACTGGGTTTAAAAGAAGAAACATCACACATTGTACCTCTCTGCTCCACCTCCTCCTCATAGTGATAGGAGTATTCTGTATGTTCTTGAGAAGACAAAGCAGTATTTAGTCATGTTGAGATGATTAATTTGACGTATCTGAAATTTTCTGCTCTGGCGTAAATGTTTAAATGTTGGTTAAACTGTCACGAAGGTGAGAAATTGAAAGAAAAGAGCTTTACAGATGTCTGGGTGAGCTAAGTTCTCATTCAGTGAGGGGAGAACAGCATGAAACCTGATGAAATTAAACTGGATGTTTTCACTGAACTTTGCATTAGAAACTGGTGGGAATTGAGGAAGCAAGTCTAGAGAAACATCTACCTGTGTGTTCCAGCTCTTCTTCATAACGACAGTATTCAGAAGATTCTTTAAGACATAAAAGGACGTCCATCTCATTTTAGTGTGTTGAGTTAAGATCAGTGTAACACAAGTCAGCCTGATCTGCTATCAGATGCCGGGTTCAGACACCAAGCATTCTGAACAGAGAGAGAACCTGGTCTCTCCACACATGAGCGGTTAAATCATCCTCTAATTCTAAAAGGTTTTATGGATGGAAAAGGTGGGTTTAAGTCAATCTGAGTTCAAACATTTCACAATAAAATACTAATTCTACATCATTTACTCATGTAAGCTCATCAGTCGGTAATAATAATCTTCCCTGCTAAATCATTCTACGACTGGCATTTCAAAGGAAATCAAAGAGGACTGAACCCTGTACTAATGTATCTGATACTGACGTATCTGATGAGATACTGATGTATCTGATACTGATGTATCTGATGAGATACTGATGTATCTGATACTGATGTATCTGATGAGTTACTGATCTGATGAGATACTGATGTATCTGATGAGATACTGACGTATCTGATGAGATACTGACGTATCTGATGAGATACTGATGTATCTGATACTGATGTATCTGATACTGATGTATCTGATGAGATACTGATGTATCTGATACTGATGTATCTGATACTGATGTATCTGATGAGATACTGATGTATCTGATACTGATGTATCTGATGAGTTACTGATCTGATGAGATACTGATGTATCTGATGTATCTGATACTGATGTATCTGATGAGATACTGATCTGATGAGATACTGATGTATCTGATGCTGATGTATCTGACGTATCTGATATTGATGCATCTGATACTGATGTATCTGAGGAGATACTGATCTGATGAGATAATGATGTATCTTATGAGATACTAATGTATCTGAGCCCTGCTGACATCAAGTCAAAGTCTTACCTTGAAGAGCAACTGATAAAGGAACTTCAGGCCTCTGTACTGAGGAGTCTGGGACATCTATATGACATCAGATATGGTTTATTTCTAACACATGTTGTGTTATGATCATAAAAAACGTTGAAAGTACAGTCATTATTTTGTAGATGTAAAAGATAAGACTACATGTTGATACTAAAATATATTACAGGGTTGGATTAGATTTGTTGGTGTTAATTTTTAGAAATGTTCTCTTTAAATTATTAAAAAGCACTGTAGGGTTAGTCAGTGACATACTTACCAATAGGTACTGCTGCTAATTCAATTTCTGTGAAAAGATAAATGATTATATTAAACAATGAATGGACTGTTGCTGAACAGAGGTGTGAAAGGTGCTGCCTCACAAGAAACTGTACCTTTGGCAGACAAATAAAGCTCAGCTGTGCTCTTAGCCTCTCCTCTGGGCTCCAACCTCACAATCACTGAGTAAACGCCTATATGGAATTAGTAATGAAGATGATTTAACATAATTAAAAAAAAACAGTGAGGGCAGAATCCAAAGATTTGCGGGTGATCCGGGGGTCGATGGCACTCTACACACCTTCATCTTCAATGGTCACATTTCTGATAATCATGAAATGTCTTCTGCCCTCACTTCTGAAGTTGAACTTGGGGCTCTCTTTCAGCTCCCATGTGTCTTTGTACCACGACACAATAGCATTGTCGAAGGACACCTCGCACTCAAAGGTGGCAGACTGGCGTTCGTTGACTTCGATGTTGTGGATGCGTTTGGTGAAATGAATTTGTTCAGCTAAAACAGATAAACATGTGAATGGTAAACATGTTGTTGCTGCAACGGGAATGTATGAAATTATGTGAATGTAGTTTCTGTTTGGAAAACATCCAACAAGTGGTCAGGTTAGAATGGGCTTTGTTGGTGGTGAGTTGAGAATGATTATGAATGAGTGGTTTGTACTGATGGCATTGACTCAAAGGTGGCCATGAAAAGACAAAGAAGGAGAATCATCCAGTAGAGGAGAGGCATAAAGAGGGTTAAGCCAGAGGAAGACAAATCCAGGAAGAAAACATAAAACAAGAATACACAACCAATGTCTTCAACATTAGTCTCACAGTCTGATGGTGGTAGTTGAAAGAGGTTAGTAAAAGGGAGGGTTCTGCAACGCCTTCCACAGTACAAACCTTCCACCCAGAGGTCTGCTGTGGACTCCAGGTTTTCATATCTGCAGCTGTATCTCCCCTGGTCTTCAGATTTCAGCTCTTTAATCAGAAGCTTTTGAACCTTGTGTTTGACCTCGGACGTGAACCTGCCCTTCATCTCTAACTGCTTGCCATTTTTAAACCACTGTGCCTGCACATTGGGGATGGAAAACTGACATGACAGTGTGCATGACTGGGCTTCCTTACCAGATGTGTCCTGGAGATGCTTCTCAACCTCCACCTCTGAAAGAAACGGATAACAAAATAGAACATCTGTTAACAGTGTTATCTAAAACTGATTTACACTCTCCTGGGAACCAAAGCATCACTGTCCTATAACACGAGCTTAACAGACTGATGCAGGAAACACTAGCACAGATGCCGCCTCATCATATCCATGTAAAATATGAAAATAAATCTCAGACCCTCACAATGTATAACATGTCTACCGGTCCTTCAATGGAGCCAAGTTATCAACTGCTGAACCAAGTGATGACCTATGTGAAAAGCAACAAGGCTTATTCATTCCTCATAAGCTAACTTGATGTTTCCAGGATCCCAGTGACGTGGTAGAGTTCATTAGCAGTAAGCTATACAGCAAACCATAGACTTGAATGAACTGATACTTACCCATGACAGTGAGCTTGGCACTGGAGATATGTGGTCCGCAGACCACACGGTAGTTGCCCTGGTCTGCAGACTGGCAGTTCTTGATTTTCAGCAGGTGGCGGTTGCCAGTGATGCTGATGTCAAGCTTGTCGCTGTTGTCCAGTTTTTGTGTTCCCTTGTACCAGGACAGGGTGATCTCTGGGTAGTTGATTTGGATCTCACATTCAAACACAGCCTCCTTGTTGGTAAATACAGACTGGTCAGAAATGTCCTTCACCACAGTGACAGGCTGCAAGGACAAACCAAGGACAACAGCTGTGTTACGGTCATGACTATAACCTGCAGCACAACTGACTCCAGGACCATTTTTTGCAATCCATGGCTCAGGCAGTTAGTTCACGTTCCAGTATCTGATTGTAATGTTGGTAACCTGTGGATTCTGGAAATGTAATCTTATTCTAATTTCTCAATCACTATCCACTATCTATCACTCTGATTACAGTCAACTAAACGCCTGAAAGAGAGAGGAAGGAAGATGGTTAACATTTTAATTTCACGTTTTATTTTAAGATGAAGTTTTGATAGAATACAAACAGAGACCTCGGTGCGCTCCATTCTCTTTTGGAGGTCAGCCACCAGTCTGGCCATCTCCTCATCTGATTCTCTGTCTCCATGCTCCAGCTCCTACACAAACCAAACAACACAATTACAAAATACCATTATACACAAGGCAACTCTAGTTCCCACGGTAGACAGGCTAATCTGACAACGTTTTACCGGTCGGCCACTTTCTTGAGCCTTCTCTTTCTTCAGCTGCTCGATGGCCTGCAGCAGGCCTCTGTAGTCAGTGATGCCATACATCCTGGCATATTTCTCATACTCCTTGGGGTCCACATTCCTCAACAGCTCAACAATGTCTATGTCCTTCTCCTCCTGGGGACTCTTCTGTTTGGAGGGGGTCCTGGACAGTCATGCAAAAAAGGCATCATAAGAATGGACTTTGTTCACTGTTCCGTGTCAACAGCTGCTGACTCTAAAACATTTGAACTTACTTCTTTAGTTTGGCTCGGAGGTCTCCCTCTATCTCTGCTGCCTCTTTCTTCTCCTCAACATGCATGTCAGCGCTACATTCGATCTCTCCATGTTTGTTGGAGGCAACACATCTGTACTGTCCTGAGTCAGACTTGGTCACCTCTCTGATCTCCAGTTTGGCCTCCTGGCCTTTCTGCTCAATAGAGACGCGACCACCATGGGTTAACTGTCTCCATTTGCCTTTCATCCATTTCACACTGGGAATGGGATCACCTCCAACCTTGGCAATCAAGGTGGCAGTGCCCTCTGGGAAAAGAAAGACAACAGTGAGCATTTCCAAACAATATCCTTTCTATGTTTGATGTTGTCTGTCTCATGGTAACTGCTGGTCAGAGAAGAGTCTAGTAATATCACGATACCCGTCTATTATTAAAGAATTATAACTTCATTGGTAGTTGCCATACAAATATTATCCAAAGGTAGCCAGCCCCAAGTATAGCGATACGCGGTGTCATGTAAGATGGCCGCCTCAGCGAGTTGGTGCACACGGTTTTGCATGCTTCTTTGTTTTTAGGTTGTTTCTGGTGACAGTACAGGGACAGTTTTCATGAGAGAATAAATCCTCAACATCAGGGAATGCACTCCTCTGGATTTATTCCCTACTTTTCTTGCTCCTGCCATGGAATTATTGGACGTTGTGGTGAAAGGAGTTGTGGCTCTTGGACGAGCAGTGAGGCAGGAGAGGAAAGTGCTCAGGAGTGCATGTGCATTGTCAGGAGAGAGGTTTCCTCACGCCACTGCCAGCAGTATTTCTCTCCACTGTGCGCTCACCGTGTAATAAATTGTACAAATTGCTGCTGATGGTGGAGAAAAACAAATACTTCTACCTTCAGCCTTGTGCTTCACTGAGTCACGGCTGGGTGGAGGTATGCTGGATTCTGTGCTACACCTGCCTGGCTTCCAACTTTTCTGGGCCAGCCGGGACATGGATCTGATGGGCAAAGCTAAGAGTGGAGGGCTCTGCTTTTACCCTGATGACGGCTGGTGCAGGGATGTAACAGGGACTCTGCGGACATGTTCACCCGATCTAAAATCATTTTTCATTGACTGCAAACCCTTCTATTCCCCCCATGAGTTCACATCGTTCATTCTGGTCGATGTATGCATTCCACCACAAGCTAATGTGCAGGATGTACAGTGGCTGCTCGCTGATCAGATACTGGATGTGGAGCGAAACAACCTGGACTCCCTTATCATCGTCCTTGGCAATGTTATGAAAGGGAATTTGGGTCACGAACTCCCAAAATAAAGGCAGGTTATTAACTGTCCGACCTGAGAGGTGAACACTCAGGACCACTGCTACACCACAGTCTACAACGCATATTGCGTCATTCCCCACACTGCGCTGGGAAACTCTGACCATGTCTTGGTCCACCCGATTCCAGCATACAGGCAGAAAGTGAAACCGTCTCAACCTGTTGTGAGGAAAACCAACAAGTGGAGCAACGAGGCAGTGGAAGATCTGCTTGTGTGCTTGGACAGCATGGACTGGGAGATGTTTAAGATGGTCACTGGCAGTCCGGACGAGTGCACAGAGGCTGTGACATCATATATCAGCTTCTGTGCAGACAGCTGTACACCAACACACACCAGGGTGTGTTATAACATTGACAAGCCCTGGTTCAGAACCAAACTCAGATGGCATCGTCGGGAAAAGGAGGAGGCATTGATGAGCGGGGAAAAGGAAGGGCTTAAAGTGGGAAAATACATGTTTGGCAAGCTGGTGAAAGAGACCAAATGGAAGTATTCAGAGAGGAAGGAACAGCACTTCTCAGCCAACGATTCTACCTCAGTCTGGAAAGGACTGAAAAACTACAACCCCAACTACAAACCCAAACCTTCCTCCATGCTAAACAACTCCAGACTTGCTAATGAGCTGAATGAGTTCTACTGTCGATTCAAAAGACAAAGGGTCAGCTTGGACTGTATCTCCCAACCCCCCAGCCATCACCCCCTGTACTACAGCAGCTACATTCATCACCCTCTCCAAGGGCCCCATTTCCATTACCAATATCCCCCCAAAACTCCCAGCCTGAACACCACCACCACCACCACCACCACACCTTCGCTCATGATTCAGCAGAGGGATGTTAACAGGCTGTTCAGAGGACAGAACCCCTGCAAAGCAGCTGGAGCCAATGCTGTCTTCCCCTCAACCCTTAAACACTGTGCAGACCAGCTGTCTCAGATGTTCACAGACATTTTTAACACTTCCCTAGTGGACTGCAGGGTCCCAGCCTGCCCCAAAGCCTCCACCATTATCCTTATCCCCAAAAAGCCAACGATTACAGGCCTAAACGACTAATGAAGAAGACATTTGAATGCCTTGTGCTGTCCCACCTCAAGTCCATCACCCCCTCCCCCTGGATCCACTACAGTTTGCATACAGAGCCAACAGACAATGCAGTCAACGTGGCTCTCCACTCTATCCTCCTTCACCTGGACTCTCCTGGTACGTATGCCAGGATCCTGTTTGTGGACTTCAGTCCCACATTCAATACAATCAGCCTTGCTCTGCTCCAGGACACTCTCCCAGCTCCACGTGCCCCACACCACCTGCAGGTGGATCACTGACTTCCTGACTAACAGGAGACAGCACGTGATGACGGGAAGCATCTGATGACCCTCGGATCAACAGTACCGGTGCCCCCTCAGGCTGCATCCTGTCCCCGCTGCCCTTCTCACTTTACGCCAATGGCTGTACCTCCAGGCATCAATCTGACAAGCTCCTAGAGTTTGCAGACGATGTCACCATCACCTGACTCATATCTGAGGGTGACAAGTCTGCTTACAGATGGGAGGTTAACCACCTGGTTTCCTGGTGCAGACAGAACAACCTGGATTTAAACCCCCTGAAGACAGTGGATAAGGTGGTGGACTTCAAGAGAAGCCAAACCCTGTACCCCTTGTGTGATTCCCCAGTTACCACTGTCGAGTCATTCCGTTTCCTGGGCACCACCATTGCTCAGGATCTCAAGTGGCAGCTAAACATCAGCTCCCCCATAAATAAAGCACAGCAGAGGATGTACGTCCTGTGGCAGCTGAAGAAATTCAACCTGCCACAGACTACTTCGTCTTCTGGCTGCTCCCGTTAGGGGGCGCCACAGCGGATCATCCGTCTCCATCTCTTCCTGTCCTCTGCATCTTCCTCTGTCACACCAGCCACCTGCATGTCCTCCCTCACCACCTCCATAAACCTCCTCTTTGGCCTTCCTCTTCTCCTCTTCCCTGGCAGCTCCATATTCAGCATCCTTCTCCCAGTATACCCAGCATCTCTCCTCCACACATGTCCACACCATCTCAATCTTGTCTCTCTTGCTTTGTCTCCAAACCGTCCAACCTGAGCTGTCCCTCTGATATACCCGTTCCTAATCCTGTCCTTCTTCATCACTCCCAATGAAAATGTTAGCATCTTCAACTCTGCCACCTCCAGCTCCACCTTTTCATCAGTCCAATCCATGAAGGCTTCATCTCTCAACTTACAGGACTTAAAGGATCTGCTGCTAACGTCTTGGTGCCAGAAACCAAAGGACACCTTTAGTGGCCTTATGGAGTCCATGCCTCGATGGGTCAGAGCTGCTTTGGCAGCACAAGGGGGACCCACCTACACAATATTAGGCAAGTGGTTTTAATGTTTAGGCTGATCGGTGTGTGTGTGTGTGTGTGTGTGTGTGTGTGTGTGTATTCTTAACATTCTTACTTTATTCTCTGTACAAACAACACCAAGTAAAACTCCAAGTGCATGTTCTGCAGATGGCAATAAAACAGTTTCTGATTCAGAGTCTACACAAAAGTGGTGTCATGGAGGCAACTGTAATGTAATTTCCATCATAGGAATGCAGAGAAGACCTAGCATTATTTCACCTGTCTCCTTCAGTATGCTGTTGTAACAGCATCCTGTCATGTGACAGGATGACACTTGTCATGTGACAGTAAAAAGATCAGGTCCAGCCTGGAGGGAGCCACTGCTCTGTACTTACTCTCAGTGAGATGTGCCGCTTTGGGCTCTTCAATAAAGAACAGGTTGTCCAGTTTCTTGGCTGGAGCCGCTGTAGGGGTCTCTGTGGGTGCAGGGGCGGCCCCTGGTTTCTCTGTAACACAACATGTTAAGCTATCAGACTGCTCTCCACACCCTACTGTTTTATCAGCTAGTAGAACATGAATATTAACTCATTCTCTCTGACTTATCTGTTTTGATGTTGTGGTTTTTTTTGTTGGCATTTTCCCCCCTTTTCTCCCCAGTTGTACTTGGCCAATCGCTGCTCCACCCCCTCTGCTGATCCGGGGAGGGCTGCAGACTACCACATGCCTCCTCCAATACATGTGGAGTCACCAGCCACTTCTTTTCACCTGACAGTGAGGAGTTTCACCAGGGGGACGTAGCAAGTGGGAGGATCACGCTATTCCCCCCAGTTCCCCCTCCCCCTTGAACAGGTGCCCCGACTGACCAGAGGAGGCGCTAGTGCAGTGACCAGGACACATACCCACATCCGGATTCCCATCCACAGACACGGCCAATTGTGTCTGTAGGGACGCCCGACCAAGCCGGAGGTAACACGGGGATTCAAACTGGTGATCCCCGCGATGGTAGGCAACGGAATAGACCACCACACTACCCAGGGTTATTGTTGCTGGGTATAAGTATGATAATATTAATATTACTATAAGTGTGAGTGGGTTATTGTTGCTGGGTATAAGTATGATAATATTAATATTACTGTAAGTGTGACTGGGTTATTGTTGCTGGGTATAAGTATGATAATATTAATATTACTGTAAGTGTGACTGGGTTATTGTTGCTGGGTATAAGTATGATAATATTAATATTACTGTAAGTGTGACTGGGTTATTGTTGCTGGGTATAAGTATGATAATATTAATATTACTGTAAGTGTGACTGGGTTATTGTTGCTGGGTATAAGTATGATAATATTAATATCACTATAAGTGTGACTGGGTATAAGTATGATAATATTAATATTACTATAAGTGTGACTGGGTTATTGTTGCTGGGTATAAGTATGATAATATTAATATTACTATAAGTGTGACTGGGTTATTGTTGCTGGGTATAAGTATGATAATATTAATATTACTATACGTGTGACTGGGTTATTGTTGCTGGGTATAAGTACAATAATATTAATATCAATATTACTATAAGTGTGAGTGGGTTATTGTTGCTTAGTATAAATACAATAATATTAATATTACTATTATTATAAGTGTAACCAAGTTGTTGTTGCTGGGTACAAGTACAATAATATTAATATTACTATTACTATAAGTGTAACCAAGTTGTTGTTGCTGGGTATAAGTACAATAATATCAATATATAAGTGCGACCAGGTTATTGTTGCTGGGTATAAGTGCAATAATATTAATATTACTATTACTATAAGTGTGACTGGGTTCTTGTTGCTGGGGATAAGTACAATAATATTAATATTAATATTACTATAAGTGCGAGCAGGTTATTGTTGCTGGGGATAAGTACAATAATATTAATATTAATATTACTATAAGTGCGAGCAGGTTATTGTTGCTGGGGATAAGTAAAATAATATTACTATTACTTATAAGTGTGACCAGGTTGTTGTTGCTGGGGATAAGTACAATAATATTAATATTAATATTACTATAAGTGTGACCAGGTTGTTGTTGCTGGGGATAAGTACAATAATATTAATATTAATATTACTATAAGTGCGAGCAGGTTGTTGTTGCTGGGGATAAGTACAATAATATTAATATTACTATAACTATAAGTGCGACCAGGTTATTGTTGCTGGGTATAGTAAGTACATAATATTAATATTACTATAAGTGCAAACAGGTTATTGTTGCTGGGGATAAGTACAATAATATTAATATTAATATTACTTTAAGTTCGAGCAGGTTATTGTTGCTGGGGATAAGTAAAATAATATTAATATTACTATTACTATAAGTGCGAGCAGGTTATTGTTGCTGGGGCTAAGTAAAATAATATTAATATCAATATTGCTATAAGTGCGAGCAGGTTATTGTTGCTGGGGATAAATACAATAATATTAATATTCCTATAAGTGCGAGCAGGTTATTGTTGCTGGGGATAAGTACAATAATATTAATATCAATATTGCTATAAGAGCGAGCAGGTTATTGTTGCTGGGGATAACTTCACTGAAGCACTGCTGTGTGGCTACTGTACCTTTCACAGTCACTCTGGACTTGCAGAACTCACTGCCGACAGCATTGCTAGCCTTACACAGGTAGTCTCCTGCATCGGCCTTGGAGGACTGGCTGACCTCCAGACAGGCTGTGCCATCCACAAATGTGATTTTGGTGTTTCCTGTGGAGGTCAGCTCCTTCCTGTCCTTCATCCACTGGATCTTCAGAGGAGGAGAACCACAGACGTGACACTTAAGGCTCAGCTTCTCTCCCTCATCAACCGTCAGTGGTTTGAGAGGGACATCAAATACTGGAGCTTTCTGGGCCTCTGCAGTTGGAAAGAGCAGCTTCAGTTAGGGTTACTCCAGGTGGTGGATTTGGTAAATTCAACTTGTTCATATCAAGTTCATAATTCAAAAGGGCAAAAGCACATGTCGAAAAAGACACTCCAAGAAACTGAAGCATTTTATGGCTGTAGTTACATAACTAAATAACAATGATTTTTGATAATCTACTAGAGGTAGGACAACTTTAATATACTATGTATCAAAGCTAAAAACACATTCCTGCATATTAAATGAGTTATCTTGTACGCTTCATAATGCAGGTGTAGAAATCCCAGAAAAGTTGAACCAGTTCATCTGGACACAAGGTTTAGTGGGAGGAACATCTCCTCATCTAAGAGACCTCATCGGTCTGATGAACTGACTGAACTTCTCTGGGAATAGAGGAGAAAAAATAACAATATGAATAAACCCACCAGTAAAGCCCGCAGAGACTTGGAAGGAGGCTTTGCCAGCTTCATTGGTGGCCAGGCAGGAGTACTGGCCACTGTCAGATACCAGGCTGCTCTTGATGCAGAGCACAGCCACATTGTTCTTAAAAGTAATATCATATTTGTCAGAGCTGTGGATTTCTGCATCATCCTTGTACCAAGTCACAGTCATGGGCTGGGAACCAGACACACGACCCTCCATCTTCACCAATTTACCCTCTGTATCCACAATGTGCTCTGAGGACTTCTTGGTGAACACAGGAGGGTTTTTGCGTTCTGAAAATGGAAATTAAAGAAGTAATGGTTATGACAGGAAAGCGGAGTCATCACCTAGAGAAGGCCATGAGAAGGCTTCAGCAGAAGATAGGGACAAAGAACCCAGAAGACACAAGGACATGAATGCATCCCAAGTCAAATACCTTTAACAGTGATATCTGAGGAACAAGAGTCCTTCCCCATGTCATTTGAGGCATGACAAAAGTATCTGCCTGTGTCCCCTTTATCTGCCTTCAGAATGGTCAGGTGGGGGCTGTTATCCACACAGCTTATCTTATAATTGCCTCCAGAACGGATGTCTTTATGGTCCTTGGACCATGTGACTTTAATGGGGGCAGAGCCAGTCATGTGACACTCCAGTTCAATATTGTCACCAACTGTCACTTCTTTTGGTGACAACTTCCTTTCAAAGATGGGTGCGTATCTTGGTTCTGCGGGGTCCATAAAAGAGTGGGAGGAAAAATAACGACATTGACACAACTGGACACAAGACAGATAAATTGGGATATACATGCACCAACACTTAACCAAATACACTTAGTCTCTTATATAAACCAAGACAATGTGACCATCTTTAAAAAATATCTTGCAGGAAACATTCACATCAACAACACAATTATCACAGATGACACCCAAAATGTCTTGTTGCTTTAAGTAAATCCAGAAAGACAGGTTGATTCCTTGCATAAACCCACAGAACCGCTTTGTGCTTTCTGAAGAGATAAAATCCAGGCTTATCTGCATCCTGTATCAATACAGACAAGGTTTGCACCATGTTCTTCTTGCAAATCCAGACTTGTAGCTTTGTTTAGATTCCCTCAGACAAACCTTGAAGCGTAAGCTTGGCTCGACAAGAAGCCGTGCCAACACTGTTGGTGGCAACACAAGAGTACTCCCCAGAGTGCCTCATCTCCCCGTGGCTGATCAGCAGCAGGGCCGTGTTGTCGTCATACGACATGAGGAACTCATCTCCCTGGCTCACAGGCTGCCCGTCCTTCAGCCAGGACACCTCGATGGGGGAGGAACCCGCCACACGACACTCAAACTTGACTGGTTGGCCTTCAGTCTGCTGCAGACTGGTGATTTTCTTAGGGAAGGATGGTGGCGTTTTAGCCTCTGCAATAGGGATGATTTGACAATAAACAGCAAGGTATCAGCAGATGACTCAGGGAAATCTGCAACAGCTTGCATCACATTATGGTTTTTAACCAAAGAATTGGGCCGTTAAAGATACGAAGATATAAGCCCAACTGTATAAAAGAGGTTTCTCGTCAACTGAGTGATTCATCACTAAAATGTCTGAGTTAAATTAAATTAATACTAATAGGATCTGAATTGGTATAATTACTGATATATTTTTCAAATAAAGGTGTGAAACTTTTAATATAAGTGTAAGTCAATCAGTCTGGGTAAGAGAGAGAGGATCACCTTGGACACTGAGCTTGCAAGTAGAGGAGGCAGATCCTATGCGGTTCTCTGCCTTGCAGGTGTATTCTCCACTGTCAGCCTTGGAGGACTTACTCAGCTTCAGACAGGCAACACCTCTAGTGTACTCTAACCTACAGGTGGGGCTGGACCTCACTTTTCCATCAGCTTTAAACCAAGACACCTTGATCTCAGGAGTGCCTGCCACCTGGCATTTCAGACACACTGCATCTCCTGCAGTCACCTCCATGGCTTCCAAACTCTCAATGAAATAGGGCGATTCTACAGTAGCAGATATGCACAATTTAAATAAACCAGTTCACATGAACCTAAATAGATCCAAGTCTGAAAGGTACAGGTAGTAGCTAACAAATAACCCAAGGGTAGACACAGTCTGTCCATACAATGTGAAACAACAGACATCAAACTAACCTAGTATAGACACAGTTGCATCACAGGTGTCCTTTCCAGCATCATTCGATACTTCACAAGAATATTTTCCACCTGCCTCCTTGTCATCAGTGCTCAGGCACTCCAAAATACAGGAGCTCTCAGTTGTGGTGATGTTGTATTTATAAGAGGCAAAGATCTGCTGGTTATCTTTGTACCAGTTCACAGTGATCTTTGGGCTTCCAGTATATGTGGCCTCTAATAGCAAAGGTTTACCCTTCTCAACAGATACATCCTTTAACTTCTTAGAGAAGCGTGCTGGCTCTGAGTGACATAATAACATATATTAATTAGCTTTTGCATTAGAGCAGGAACATCGAAAGTGAGAAGTTAACTAGAGAGTACTTCACATGAAACTAACCTTTGACAGTCAGGTTGACTGGGCAGCTTTCCTTCCCTGCATCATTAATGATCTGGCATGTGTACTCTCCAGCATGGGACTTATCCACATTGAGAAGCTGCAGAATAGCTTGGTTATCCTTCAGGGCAATCTCACAGCCCCTTCCAGGCACAATCTCCTTGGTTCCTCTAAACCATTTGAGTCTGAATGGGGCGCTGCCTTTCACCATGGCTGAGAACGTCACATCAGTGCCTGGCATAGCCTCCACAGGTTGTGGCTGCACCACGAAAGATGGTGGTTCTGGGTACAGAAATTAGGGGCTTTCAGGATGGCGAAGTCTGATAGTAAACCACTTTCATGGCAACCATGAGTCAACCTAGTAAACTAGCTCCACAAGCGAACACTCGTGCTAACAGTCACTAGAAGCACTGACAATAGTTACTCTTCAGCCCATAGTGACAACATGCGGGCTCCAGAGTTACTGACCTTTCACAATGAGAGATGCACTGGTTTCACTGGATCCAGCCTTGTTGACAGCTTTGCATTTATACACTCCAGAGTCAGACAACTTAAGAGTGGGCACCTTGAGTGTGCAGTTGTTGTCACTGAATGCAATCTCATTATTTGGCCCACTCTGTATCTCCTCTCCATCATGGTACCAGGAGACAGTGAAAGGCGGGGAGCCAGACACTTTGCATTCCATTTCTCCAGGTTTGCCAACAACTGTATTACCATCCCTCAGTTTCCTTGAGAATGTTGGAGGTATGATCTTATCTGTTTGGAGGGAAAGGAGTAGTAACTAGTGTATCAGGCAACACAGATACAAACAGAAATATCATTGCACCATTCGAAGAGAGCACCAACCTAGGACAGTGAGGCTTATCTTACTGAGGTCATGGCCAACTTGGTTTTTAACCTCAAACATGTACTCTCCAGTGTCTATCCTCTCAGCTGAGAGCACCTGTAGACTTGAGATCATCTTAGAGAAGGAGATTTTATATTTCTTCCCAGAGGCCAGCTCAACACCATCCTTGAACCACTTGGGTATGAGCTCTGGAGTTCCACGCACTTTGACCTCTAGGGCGGCCATATCACCCGCCGTCACACTCAATGCATCAGGCTTATCCACTATCTCTGCAGGTTCTGAAAATCAACAGAGAAGGGCAGAGATAGTTCTTATAAAACCTATGGAAGAGGGAAGACAAAGAACTGCAAGAGAAAGATACAATTAGATGGTTACAAACCTAAGACAGTAAGGTTAGCAAAACATTCCACATCGCCAGCATCATTTTTGAGGTGGCAGGTGTATTTCCCTGCTGTGGTTGCGTCAGCCTTAAAGACTTTAAGAGTGACCTGGTTATTTTCGAAGGTGATTTTCCTGTTGTCTCCATCTCTGAGGATGTGATCTTTGTCCTGAACCCAGGACACAGTAATGGGTTCAGAGCCTTTAACAGTGGCCACAAGGGTCACCTCCTCTCCCAATATCACTGTCATGTTTGACAGTTTCTTCACGAACGACGGTGGCTCTGAAGAGAGGAAAAAAACAACGAACAGAGGGAAAGTCAACAAGGTGACAAAGCCAACCGCAAATCTAAAAAAACGTGGCTCTGATTTGATACCATGGCATTTCTACTGACCTCTGAGTTTAACTGATGTCTGGCAGGTTTCACTTCCTACACTGTTAGACACTTTGCACTCATACGGGCCAGCATCTGAGGGCTCTAGTCCAATGATATGCAGCGTAGCTGAGCTGCCCTCGCTTACCATCTTAAACTTCCTGCTCTCCATCAAAGGTTTCCTGTCTCTAAACCAGGTGACCTGGAAGGGAGCTGTGCCGCTCATCTCACAGTACAGACTCACATCCTTACCCTTCAGCCCTTCAACCAAGTGAGGGGCTTTGATGAAAGATGGTGGGTCTACAAAAAGATCGGAAAACTGTTAAGAGGCATACAAGACAAAGTGGCCAGTCTGAATTCTTAACAAATGTAATTTCTCTTTGTCAGCGACAAAAATTTTCCTGGAATCACCACTATCTAATTTGGATCATCCAGTGTATCAGAGAGATAGAGCAGCAACAGTAGATATGAGAAGGAAGGGATGGCGACTTAGCAGTCAGTGAGAGGCTGACCTTTGATGGTAAGCGTAGTGCTGCAGTTGACACTGCCAGCATCATTCTGCGCTTCACAAGTATAAACTCCATCGTCATCAAAGCTCGTAGTGAGCAGTGCCAGGACTGCTACAGAGTCAACAAATGATGAGCTGTAGTGGCCCCCATCTACGACCTTGGTGTCATTTTTGTACCAGGTCACTTTCAGGGGAGTTGTGCCACTGACTTTGCACTCCAGCCGGAGTGGCTCACCCTGTTTCACAAACTTAGTGGCAGGGAGTTTCAGGACAAACTCAGGTGGTTCTGGAAAGCCAAATTACAAACACATTAGGTGCCGGGAGCAATGGACATTTTGTGAATTGTTTGAGACAGGGAGGTAAAATAGTTTGTTAGCAGCAGGCAAGATAGCTGTGGAAAAGCAGGCGCATCACCAACAACAACAACATTTTTTATGGGGAAACTGTTGCAGAAGCAGAAAAGAACCTGTCCATATTTTTTGCAAGTGATGCAGGTAAGAAGAGAGAGAGGGAAAAAAAAGAAGAAGGCAGCCATCAAGAGAGGATGTAAGCCCGACCTTTGACTGTTAAGTTTGTACTGCAGCATGCAGAACCAGCCTCGTTGCTGACTTGGCAAGAGTAAACTCCACTCTGGGCAGTGCCAACTGAATACAGATCTAAGAAGCAGGACAATCCTTCCAGTCCTGTGAAACAAGTGGGCCCAGTCATCAGCTCAGTGTCATCCTTAAACCACTTGACAGTGAAGGGGGCTGTTCCTTTAAAAGTGCCTTTGAAGCGCACAGTGGTGTTGGGCAGGGCGGCCTGTGACTCAGGCTGCACAACAAAGCTGGGAGGTTCTGGAGAACAAGATGGAGCAGGTTAAAGAGATACTCACCAGGCTACGGGATTAGATGACACGTGACCCAAACAACTGTTCTGAGTATAATCTAACCTTTGACCTGGAGCGATCCAGTGCATTCACAACTCCCTGCTTTGTTGGTTAGTTTACAAGAGTAGGAGCCTGCATCGGCTCTTTCTAGCTGTTCGATCTCTATGGACACCGAGTTGTCTTCTTGGATGAGCTTGTGTTTCACTCCACTAGAGATCCTGCATCCGTCTTTCTGCCACTCCACAGAGATGGGCAGGGACCCAGATATTTTGCAACAGATTTGAACAAAAGAGCCCAGTATCTCATGCATCTCTGACAGGGGTTTGATGAAGCTCGGGGGGATTACTTGTTCTGTTGTCAGAAGAACAGCAACAACAACATGAGTATGTCAATGTCAAACAAACCTCAATGTACCATGAGCCTGTTTTGTTTATGTTCATACCAACCTAATACAACAAGTTTGACTTTGCAGCTGCAGCTACTGATGTGGTTTGCCACCTCAAAAACATATTCTCCTTCATCGTCTCTCTGAGCAGACTGGATCTTCAGGCTGCTGATGTTGTTCTCAAAGCTAAGCTTGTGCTGCCGGATGGACTGCAGCTCTTTGCCATCTTTCATCCATTTCACTTTAAGCTCAGGCGAACCAGTCACATTACAGTCTAAACTGACTGGGTCTCCGACCGTCACCTTTATCACCTCGGGTTTCTCTGTGATCTGAGGGGGCTCTACAATATAAAATACAGGATCATGAAGTTTCTGTGTTCCAGACACCCTGTAAACAAAGTAAATCAGCGCTACATGAGGCAAAGCTATACCTTGCACCATGAGGTTGGCAGAGCACTTGTCCTGGCCTGCCTCATTTACCACCTGGCAGGTGTATCTCCCACCGTGACAGGCCTGACATGCAGGGATCCTGAGAGTGGCCACGCTATTCTCAAATGTCTTCTCAAATGTAGGATCGTCCAAGATCCAGTTCTCGTCTTTTTGCCATTGTGCAGAGAGGGTGGGAGAGCCCTTCACAGTACACCGAAACTCTGCCATCTGGCCCAAAACATGGACGCTGTTCTCAAGCCTCTTGGTAAAGGTTGGTGGTTCTGTCATTAAATTAAATATTAGTGTCAGCCGTCACAGCTATTCCCTCAGTTCACAACAATACTAGAGAATATTAATGATCACTTGTAATGTGTACTGTTAGATGGACCAACCTTTGAGGTTTAGTGTGGTTTTACAGGTACAGCTTCCCACCTCATTAGCAACAGTACACTGGTATTCACCCACATCCACCGCATCACATTTCTGCACCTCCAGACTCACAGTGCCGTTGACCTGGGTGAGGTGGTGCTTTGCAGTGGGTCTGATCTCCCTCGTGTCTTTGTGCCATGTTATCTCATATGGAGCTGTACCTGTCACGTGACACTCCAGACAGGCAGCGTAGCCCTTTACAACTTCAGCTTGAGCAAGCTCTTTAACAAACGACGGTGGCTCTGAGATGAGAGAAGACGACGTTCAAATTTCCTCCAGGTGTAGATGTGTTCTACGGACTTTATCAGCTGCATCAACCATTATCCTACCTTATGTCTCAAACCAGTCTTTCTCTCAACATGTTAACATGTTATTTGTTGGAGTGAAAGTTAAAGAAAATGTGCCAAACTAAAACTCACAAAGACATTACTAATTCAGTTTATCGAAGCAGAACAGGGGTGACACATTCTTTTCATACTAAGTGGGGGATAACTGCTCATTTTTCCCCAGATTTCCCCCCGTTTTTCTCCCCAATTGTACTTGGCCAATTATCCCACACTTCCGAGCCGTTCCGGTCACTGCTCCACCCCCTCTGCTGGTCCGGGGAGGGCTGCAGACTACCACATGCCTCCTCCCATACATGTGGAGACACCAGCCGCTTCTTTTCACCTGACAGTGAGGAGTTTCACCAGGGGGGCGTAGCACGTGGGAGGATCACGCTATTCCCCCCCAGTTCCCCCTAACTCCTGAATAGGCGCCCCGACTGACCAGAGGAGGCGCTAGTGCATCAACCAGGACACATACCCACATCCGGCTTCCCACCCGCAGACACGGCCAATTGTGTCTGTAGAGATGTCCATCCAAGCCGGAGGCAACACAGGCATTCGAACTGGCGATCCCTGTGTTGGTAGACAACAGAATAGACCGCCACGCCACCCGGACGCCATAACTGCTATTTTTCTATTTAAAAAGTTTCACTTCATTTGATAAACTAACCTTTGACCTTGAGCTCCATGCTGCAGCTCTCGCTGCCAGCCTCATTACGAGCCTCACAGTAGAAAAGTCCACTGTCTCTGGTTTCAGCCCCACTGATCTCCAGGGACGCTACAGAGTTCATAAAGGTCATCTTGTATTTGTCACTGGGACTGATCTCAGAGCCCTCTCTGAACCAGTAGATGTCTATCTCAGGAGTACCAGTAACCTGGCACTCAAACGCTTTACTCTGGCCAACACGAACCACCGACACACGGTTAGGGGTCCGCGTGAATGTTGGAGGCTCTAGAGGACAACCATAAACAACTGTTGTAACCATAAGATCAGTGACTATGAAGAATTTCAAGAATTTTCATTAAAGTTGATCATAATAAAGTGAAGATTTAGACCTTTGACAAAGAGCTCAGCCTGGCATGAGGTGGCGCCAACATCATTCTGTATTTCACAGATGTAGTTTCCAGAGTCTGAGGCTTTGGCAAAGAGGAGCTCCAGCGAACTAGCGGTGTTGTCTTTGATCACAGAACAGTCAAGGCTGGATAAAACCTCCTTACTGTCCTTAAACCATTTTATGCTCAAAGGCAGGGTGCCAGAAAAAAGGACATTAAACTTGACCTTGGCCCCGGGCAAAACATTCATGGACTCTGGCTTTTCAAGAATACTCGGAGGTTCTGTAAAAAGAAAACACAGCAGTTGGGTCTGCTTTCTCTCACCCAAATGCACTGCAACAATTGTAATAATTTATTGTCTTATTGGACACATGCATCTACGGAAAACTATTGAGGCCGTGAAATGTGTTCTAACCTTTCACCAACATGGTACCGGAGCACTGGCCAGCACCAGCCTTGTTTGTAGCTATGCAGGTGTAGGTGCCACTATCTTTACTGTCAAGACGAGAGATCTCCAGGAAAGCCACGTTCTCAAAGAATGTACATTTGTGTTTGTCATCACTCTGGATCTCTTTCTCATCTTTGTACCACTGAACAGTGATGGGTAAAGAGCCTGACACAAGACACTCCAGATGGGCAAACAGTCCTCTGATGCCCTCCATCTGTTTCAGTTTTCTTGTGAAGGATGGAGGAATTATTTGATCTGGCGTTGGTAGAGATAAAGATAGTGTGAACTTTCTTTAGAATGAAAAGATCACCTCTAACACAGAAACGTCTAAATTAAAATAATGACAATATACACATTTGACCGTTCCATGTGATGAACTGACCTAGAACAGTGAGTGTGGCCTGGCAGGTACCGTGTCCTGCATCATTTGAAACCTCAAATATGTATTCACCACCATCACTTTTCTCTGTTTTAACAATCTTCAGACTGGAGCTGCTGTCTGTACTCTGTACTTTATATCTCTGGCCTGAGGTCAGCTCCTTGCCCCCCTTCAGCCACCTGGCCTTCAGGGGTCTGGTGCCTGAGAACCGGGCCTCTAGTGTGGCTGGATCCCCCTGAGTCACACTGATAGACTTGGCCTCCTCTGTCACCTTAGCTGGCTCTGAGATGTCAAAACGACATAGTAAGCACATACTTGTCATGCACTACACAGTAAAGACTCGTGAAAGACTGAGACACAAAGAATGGTTTTTAAAGACCGCCGTCCGCAGAAGTTCACCGGTACTACAACTAACCTTTGACTGTCAACACAGCAGAGCATTTCTGGCTCCCAGCCTGATTGTGAGCATGACAGGTGTACTTGCCGCCGTGCTTGGCCTGAATGTCGGTAATGTGCAGCACAGCGGTCCTGTTTTCATAAGTAATGTTAATGTGCTCAGCCTCTTTGAGCTCATGGTCGTCCTTCAGCCAGGACACAGCCATGGGCTCTGAGCCCTTCAGAGAACACCGCAGAGACACTTCGCTGCCCACCAGAGGACTCAGGCTCTCTAGCTTTTTTACAAACGATGGTGGTTCTACAAGTCAAAACATACATTAAGGAATACATTATCAGACTCTACAAAATAAACAAGGTACAAAACAAGATTATTTAACGGGACCATTTTAAAAGGAAAAGTATCGATAAATAAATCCTACGTTTCCAAACCAACCTTTGAGCATGACTTGACAGTCACATGAGTCCTGCCCTACTTCATTTTCAACAGTACACTGGTAGGTGCCAGTGTCTCCTGCCTCAAAAGCCAGCACCTGCAGGGCCACCAGGTTGTCCTTCACAGTGATGCAGTGTCTCTTGTCGTTCCTAACAAGCTTTGTGTTTTTATAAAAAGACACGGTAAATGGAGCAGAGCCTGAGACTTGGGCCTCCAGGATTGACTCAGTACCTTTGACAACATCTTTAGGCTCCAGGGTCCGCACAAATGCAGGAGGCTCTAAAAGAAGATATCACACTTGAGACCATACAATACTGAGAGCATGTGTTACGACGAAGGCACTCCATAAGAAGACAAAATCTGGAGTGAAATATAAAAAAGTTCTACTCAAAAACAAAGCGCAGATGAACATATACTGAACCAACCTTTGACTAACACCGTGCTGCTGCAGCGGTCACTACCAGCCTCACTGGATGCCTCACAGACATACGTTCCACTGTCCTCAACACGGCAGTCTGCTATGTCCAGGGAGGCGACTGAGTCAGCCAGGGTCATTCTATACTTGTGACCGGAGCTGATCTCCATCTCGTTGTTAAACCACTTAAAGGTGATAACAGGGCTGCCTCTGGCTTTGCACTCCAGCCTAGCAGAGCTGCCGCTGGTGACTAGTTTGGTCGCTTCAGGCTTTGTTACAAATACAGGAGGTTCTAAGAGAAGCGGTCAACGTTCATTAGGAGACAGGTAAGATATTAGCAGTTAGCTCACAATGATGTCAGTCAAGAGAGTCAAAGACATTTTCATGTTCCAACATTCAAAACAAAATAATTCATAGATGTCATAGCATGCAGCTTTAAGAAGGGCACCTTTGACGAAGAGGACCGCAGTGCAGTCCACCTTCCCAGCATCATTCGACACTTGGCATGTGTACTTAGCAGAGTCAAAAGGTTTCACTGAGTGAAGCTCCAAGGAGCTCGAAGAGGAATCTTTCTTTATGAAATATGTGCCTCCAGTGGAAATCTCCTTTTCCTCTCTGAACCACTTGACAGCCAGAGGAGCCGTTCCAGTGAAGGCTGATTTGAAGGAAACAGTGCTTCCTGGTATAACTTCCCGGTTGTCCGGTTTCACTGTAAAAACTGGGGGCTCTAGACGATGTCAAGAAAACATTCACATTTCATGTTAGCAAGAACACAATAGAGGATCGGTGACCATAAACTGAAGATCACGACAAGCTCATATCAAGACGAAACCACCATTAACCTTTAACGTAGAGTGTCCCGCTGGTTTCTTTAAAGCCAGAAGAATTTGAGGCTCTGCATTTGTAAACACCAGAGTCAGCCTTTTCCAGCTGGACGATGTGGAGGGTAGCAGAACTATCTTTGTATTCTGGCTGGAACTTGGCTGAAACTCTAGACTCAATCTCCTTTTCATCTTTGAACCAAGTTATGGTCATGGGTTGGGACCCAGACACCTTACACTCCATGGACACATTATTCCCGACGTTCCCATCAACTCTTTTAAGGGATTTGGTGAAAGACGGAGGTATTATCCGATCTGGTTGTTGAACAGAAAACATCTCATGAGAAAATTGGGCTGGGTCGAAAAAATACTGATCATAGCAGCAGGTTGCAGTACTTTATGTCATAGCACTTTCTGATTTGTGAAAATGAGCAGTTTTCCTATATTTTCTAAGACTCGTCGATAAAAAAAGGTCATGTGAAAATGAAGCATTAAAGAGAAGCTAACCCAAGACAGTAACTGAGCAGGTGCACTGATCCTTCCCAACTTTGTTGGACACCTCCATTCTGTATTCTGAGGAGTCTCCTTTCTCTGCTGAAAGGATCTTTAAGCTGGCGGTATTGTCTTTCACAGTCATTTTATATTTTCGACCACTCATCATCTCCTTTCCATCTTTAAACCATTTCACTTTGAGCTCTGGGCTTCCAGTGATGGTACACTCCAAGGAAGCAGAATCTCCTGCAGTCACACTGATGGACTCAGCAGGTTCTAAGACTCGAGCCGGTTCTGAGATAAGACAGATCATTTAGTCATAAATCAGAGTCAAGGAATGAGACTATACATGAGTCTAAGGATTAGAAATATCTTGACACAAACACCTCAAGTTATCATCTGACCTTGCACAGTCAAAGTGGCATCACATCTCTGCTGTCCAGCCTCATTCTCAGCTTGACATGAGTACTTGCCAACATGGATGAGTGTTACTGTGGCTATTGAAAGGCTAGCAACGTTGTTCTCAAACACCATGTTGATGTTCGGATCATCATCTCTTAGTATCTCAGAGTCTTTTGTCCATTTAACAGTGATGGGAGCTGAGCCTTTTATGGTGCCCTGCAGCTTCACTGTGTTTCCCAACAACGCGGTGGCGCTCTCAATCCTCTTTGAGAAAGATGGTGGCTCTACACACAACAAATCATTAATGAGCAACTGAGTGTCTACGGGGTGCCGAACATGACAAAAGAATATACATATTTTGAGGTGCAAATTTTCCATTATTTCTTCTTTAATTTCATTTAGCAGACGCTTTTATCTAAAGTGAGGTACATCTGAGAGTTAACACAACACAAGCAAGGAGCTAGTTGGAAGATTAGTCAGAGTGGTAGAATGAGAAAAAGTAGCCAGAGGAGTAGTACTTGTTGAATAAGGAGTCCCAGCCACTGAGGATGCACAAGCCAGTGCATTCTCAGTGCCGGTCCCAAGCCCAGATAAACGGGGAGGGTTGTGTCAGGAAGGACATGAGGTGTAAAATCTTTGCCAAATCAAATAAACAGATCATAAATCAGATTTCCATTCTGGATCGGCTGAGGCCCGGGTTACCAATAACTGCCACTGGTACTGTTGGCCAGCAGGGTGCCAGTGGAAGCTATGCTACCATTGGGCGAAGGAGAAGGAGAGGGGGAAGGTATGTCCAGATTCAACGGGAGAGGAGGAAGGGTAGGAGTGTGGAGGTGAGATTCAGAACTTTGAATGTTGGCACTATGACTTACCAGTCATAGTGCCAACATTCAAAGTTTCAAAGGGAGAGAGCTGGCTGATATGATGGAGAGAAGAAAGGTAGGCATACTGTGTGTGCAAGACACCAGGTGGAAGGGGAGTAAGGCCAGGAGTATCGGAGGTGGGTTCAAACTCTTCTACCATGGTGTGGATGGGAGGAGAAATTGGGTAGGGGTAATCCTGAAGCAAGAGTATGTCAAGAGTGTGCTGGAGGTGAAGAGAGTGTCAGACAGAGTGATGAATATGGAGCTGGAAATTGAAGGTGTATTGATGAATGTTATCAGCACATATGCCCCGCAAGTTGGGTGTGAGATGGAAGAGAAAGGATAATTCTGGAGTGAGTTGGATGAAGTGGTGGAGAGGGTACCCAAGGAGGAGAGAGTGGTGATTGGAGTGGACTTCAATGGACATGTTGGTGAAGGGAACAGAGGTGATGAGGAGGTGATGGGTATGTATGGTGTCCAGGAGAGGAATGTGGAAGGACAGATGGTGGTGGATTTTGCGAAAAGGATGGAAATGGCTGTGGTGAATACATATTTCAAGAAGAGGGAGGAACACAGGGTGACGTACAAGAGTGGAGGAAAGTGCACACAGGTGGACTATATCTTATGTAGGAGGCACAATCTGAAAGGGACTGGAGACTGCAAGGTGGTGACAGGGGAGAACGTAACTAGGCAGCATCGGATGGTGGTCTGTAGGATGACTTTGGAGATCAGGAAGAGGAAGCGAGTAAAGGCAGAGCCAAGGATCAAATGGTGGAAGTTGAAGAAGGAAGACTGTTGTGTGGAATTCAGGCAGGAGGTAAGACAGGCCCTGGGTGGTAGTGAAGAGTTGCCGGATGGCTGGACAACCACTGCAGAAATAGTGAGGGAGACAGCTAGGAAGGTACTTGGTGTGTCATCAGGACAGAGGAAGGAAGACAAGGAGACTTGGTGGTGGAATGAGGAAGTAGAGCAAAGTATACAGAGGAAGAGGTTGGCGAAGAAGAAGTGAGATAGTCAGAGAGATGAAGAAAGTAGACAGGAGAACAAGGAGACGCAGCGCAAAGCGAAGAGAGAGGTGGCAAAGACAAAGGAAAAGGCGTATGGTGAGTTGTATGACAGGTTAGACACTAAGGAAGGAGAAAAGGACTTGTACCGATTGGCTAGACAGAGAGACCGAGCTGCGAAGGATGTGCAGCAGGTTTAGACGATGAAGGATAGAGATGGAAATGTGCTGACAAATGAGGAGAGTGTGCTGAGAAGGTGGAAGGAGTACTTTGAGGGGCTGATGAATGAAGAAAATAAGCGAGAGAGAAGGTTGGATGATGTGGGGATAGTGAATTAGGAAGTGTGCTGGATTAGCAAGGAGGAAGTGAGGGCAGCTATGAAGAAGATGAAGAATGGAAAGGCAGTTAGTCCAGATGATACACCTGTGGAGGCATGGAGATGTTTAGGAGAGATGGCAGTGGAGTTTTTAACTCGACTGTTTAACACAATCTTGGAAAATGAGAGGATGCCTGAGGAGTGGAGAAGGATTTAAAGGGAAGGTGTACAAGATGGTAGTGAGACCAGCTATGTTGTATGGTGTGGAGACAGTGGCACTAATGAAAAGACAGGAGGTGGAGGTGGAGGTGGCAGAGTTGTAAAAACGCTAAGATTTTCACTGGGAGTGATGAAGAAGGACAGGATTAGGAACGAGTATATTAGAGGGACCGCTCAGGTTGGACGGTTTGGAGACAAAGCGAGAGGTAAGATTGAGATGGTGTGGACATGTGTGGAGGAGAGATGCTGGGTATATTGGGAGAAGGATGCTGAATATGAAGCTGCCAGGGAAGAGGAGAAGAGGAAGGCCAAAGAGGAGGTATATGGATGTGGTGAGGGAGGTATGCAGGTGGCTGGTGTGACAAAGGAAGATGTAGAAGACAGGAAGAGATGGAAACGGATGATCCGCTATGCCGACCCCTAACAGTCCCAGCCAATAGTTGTAGTAGCAGTAGCAGTAGTCAGTCCTTGTGTGTATATATGAAAATTGTTGTGTCGTTATTTTATGTTAAGTACACTGTGAGAGCCACAAAACTGGAGTCAAATTCCATGTGTGTGCAAACCTATATGGCCAATAAACTTGACTCTGATTCTAATTGTTTGTTGTAGCACAAAACTTTTATGTTGATGTCCAAACATACATCTGGACATGACAAACAAGTTTGCAAACAGTAGTTTACGTGCAAAAATTATTGCTTTTCTGCCATTTTGTCAAAAACTGTTTTGTTTTGTTGTTTTTCAGACAAAAATCTAATATTGCAGACTTTGATGGCCCATGAGGCGAACTTGTAGAGCAAGGATAACTGGATATATGTACTAAATTTTGTGCAAATTGGACTTATGTTGTAGGAGTTATGGGCTTTCACATTTTCAAAATTTGACCTTTAATTATAGCCTTATTCATCAGGCCAATTGGAGTCATATTTGTTGTGAAGCAGTTACACACCAATATCATCATTGTGCCAATTTGCACATCTTTAGTGTGTATCACCTCACAGTATATTGAGAAACAGTAGAAGAAGAACAAGGAAAATAAAAACAACCAGATAGTACTACTGTAATGGAGGAGCTGAATGCGCGTTCCCAAAAAGAAACTCTTACTGTGGTGCTAAACCCAAAAAACAAATACTTCAAAAACCACATCCAAGGATGTAGGTAGCATTCACCAATTTGAAAAAGGACAGGGACAGTGCCTCATTTTCACCAATTTATTTTGGCCCGCAAAACACGCTAACGTTTCAGCCTACTGCTACAGCCCTTCGTCGGAGCATCCTTTCGATATTTAGCTTAAATAATGGAAAAATTGCACCTGAACACATGGATTTTTTTGGTCACATTTGGAACCCCATAAGTGGCAAGCAGAACAATAAACAACCTGACGAAATCAGTTTTTACCAACCTTTGAGTTTAGCAAGAGCCTTAGTGGTGATTTTACCCACATCATTGCATACAACACACTGGTAGTCCCCAACATCTGCACTCTCAAAGGGCTGGATCTCCAGCCTGGCTAGGGAATCCTGGGACATGATCTTATATTTCTTATCAGTTGTGATGGCTTTCTTATTCTTTAACCAAGTGATTTCAAAAGGAGCTGTTCCGGTAATCTCACACTCCAGCTGAGCCACTGTTCCCTTCACAGACTCTATGGTCTGCAGCTCCTTTCTGAAGGATGGGGGCTCTAAGAGTCAAGAGGGGGTTAGTGTTACATGAAGTTCTCCCATTCAAGAGAAAATGTTTAGCAACAGTGGAACTGCTAGACAAACCTTTAACAGCTATCTGGGTGTTGCAGCTTTCACTGGCAACAGCATTTGAGACCTCACAAGTGTATCTGCCACTGTCAGTGACAAGAAGTTCCACTATCTCCAAAGTGGCAGTACCATTCTGGAATGCCATTTTATATCTATCTCCATCACTAAGCTCTTGGTCATTCCAGAACCAGTGCACATGAAGTTCAGGAGAGCCTCTGATAGTACATTGTAAGCGTGCTGCTATGCCCTGTTTCCAAGTAATCTTTGGTTCCATTTTCTTGACAAAGGTAGGGGGCTCTGAGGGAAGTGTAAAGTTGTGAAACAACATTATAAAAGAAAAGAAAATATTGCATCATGAAGAGTAAAACGCATGACAAAAACAAAAAGAAATGCAACATGATAGCAATGCATAGCTTTAGCATCAGCTCAAAAGTTAGCTGAAACTTCTTCAGCAACACTCCACCAGCGCATTTCAAGAGAACAAGACATGTCTGTTCACCAAAACGAAAGGAAAGATCAACGTCAAGATCTTACCTTGAACCGTCACCAGAGCTTCACAGGTTGAGGATCCAGCCTCATTTGTGGCCTTGCAAACATATTTTCCAGAGTCCTTCAGTTTGGACTTGGGTATCTCAAGAAGAGCCACTTTGTCCTCGAAGGACAATTTATAGTCCATGCTCTGGTGGATTTTCCTGCCATCCCTGCTCCAGGTGATGGCCACACCAGTGTCCTCATCCACCTGGCATTCCAGGTGCAGGGGCTCATTCACAGCAGCTGACACAGGCTCAAGGGTCTTAACAAAGCTGGGCTTATTGATAACCTTGAGCTCTGTAGTAAAGGTAGCTGTTCCAACACTGTTGGACACCTTACAGAGGTACACCGCCTGGTCAGCCAGCTCAAGACTTTTAATCTGGAGAGAATATTTGTTCTTTTCGCATTTCATGACATAGTTCCCCTCAGAGGAGATGGCTATGTTGTTCTTGTGCCAGACAATTTCCATGGGCAAAGAGCCAGTGAGTGAGCACTGGAACAGAGCTTGTTTGCCCACAAATAAAGTCATTGGGTCCGGTTTTGATACAAATACCGGCGGGTACAGTTCTAAGGAAAGTAGTGGGAACATATGAAAGAAGATAAAACAAAACGTGAATATCTATAATACACACCAACAATCAAGGACCAACAAGCCCGATGCACACTTAACGTGGTGAAAGATGTTAAATTAAACAGCATTACCCTATTACATCTGCTACCAGATTATAACATACACTGAACATACCACTTTGGGGCTGTACATCATCATGGCAACAAGTAATATTATACAATATGAAATAGCGATTTAAACAATCTGCCATTGGTTGCTTACCCGTCACAGTGAGAGTGTTGGAGCAGCTGTCACCGCCGTGCTGGTTGGAAGCCTTACAGATGTATTCACCACTGTCAGCCTTGGCCGGATTAATGAACTCCAGGATGGAACTGGTTTGGCAACTGAGGATCCTGTACTTCTCACTCTGTTTGATCTCAAGTCCAGACTTGTACCATTTGAAGGTCACATTAGGAGCATCTTCAATCTCACATTCAAACTTGGCATGACTGCCAATGTTGATCTCCAGGGAGCTGGTCTTTTTCCTAAAGACAGGTGGCACTGAGGCACACATGGAGGAGGTAAAAGCAAACATTAGCAATGGAATGAATAAGATAGTTTAAAAGTCATCATAGATGTAAGGTCCGGTACAGATATGGTGGCATGTACAATGATGGTGGGAGACATTCCAGGTGGAAGACTGTGGAGGAGAAAGGTGGTGGGTAGTGTTACAGGAAAGACAGCGAGAACACAAGCCCCATGGGTTAACAGTAAGAGATCAGTTAGAGGCAAGCCATCATTTAGCAGATTATCAGGGGCGAGGGTTCAGGCTAGAAGTTGGAACACAAATACATGAAAGATGAAACTATAACAAAATGTAGGGCTTGAAAACATGCAGAAAATGAAGAGACAGTGGCAAAGAATGTAAAACTTCATGGCTAGAAAAAAAACCACATGTGTTCATAGACATGCTACATAAACTGTGAAAAGACCATGGCACCAAACCTGTAGGCCAGAATCATGACAGAGCTCTAAACACCCTGCTCGCCTATAATGGTTCTGGTCTACAGGCAATCGTTGACAATATAATGAAATGGAACATAACATGATGTTTACAGAGTGAGTTAATACTGTACACAGTCCTGCGAGGGAGCTCATGCTGAGCTGTGAAATGAATCCAGATGAAATATTAAAAACGTGGCTAGAGATTCTGAATAGACCTATTAAAGTGAATTATTAGTTACATTCTAATGGGAGAATAAAATGTTGCATTCCATTGCAAAATATATTTGATGGTACTGTTAGTTTAATGTGGAATAATGAACAATGGTATAAATTGTATGGCCTGGTATCAAACCTCTTGAGACCACAGTGAGTCTTGCAGTTGTAGTTGTCTTGCCGGCTTCATTCTCAGCCTCACAGACATATTCTCCCTGATGCTTCTCCTTGATTACTTTGTTGATAACTAGTGTGTATGTGTCGTGGTCTTTGGAACACTTGAACTCTTTGCCAGATTTCACCAATCGTCCACTGAAAAACCAGTTTACCTTTGTGACATATTTTATGGTGGTGCTAAATGTTACCATGCTATCCTCCTCAACTGATAAGTCCTCCAGAGCTGTAACTATGTCTGGATACTCTCTGTGTTCAGGTGAAGATACTATAATCTCCCTGAATATCTCCTCCCTGTGTTCTTTCTGTACACTGACATCAACAGACTGTTCGGTGGGGATGGAGGTGTGAGGGAGATCAGTGGTGATGTCAGCAGCTGCAACACCTTTCTCATGGTCTTTCACAGTCACACTCCTTACTTCCTGCCTGGAAACCTGCACTGACTGCTCAACCTGCACGTGGGCCTCAGTGGAGACCTTAACAACTTGGGTGAAGGCTGATTGTTCAGTCTTAGCAGCCTTAGATTCGGTGATATGTTCAAAAGCCACTTTAGACTCCGTCTTCAAAGCAGCAGCCTGGGACTTAACTGGAGTGAGATCTACAGTGCTCTCTGCGACTCTAACAGTCTCAACCATGGACGACATCATTTCCCTGGAGCGGGCTGAGGTAACATGAACCCTCTGAGGCTTGTCTAACTGCATCGTACCAGGCTGGTCTGAGGTGAGAACGTGAGCCTCCTGGTAAACTATGGAGTGGAGGGCTGCCTGAAGTTCAGTTCTGAGATCAGCAGTCTGTGGGTATTCACCTTCAAAAGCCAGTGTGATTTCCATGGGGGCACCTGTTGTCGTGATAAGGTAAGTAAACATGGTCCGTTTGGACTCTTTCTGAACCTTGACTTCCTGTACCTCAACAGTGTCCAAGCTCCCTACAACATCAGCCAGTAACAGTGGCTGTTCACGGGCCACAGCAGACTGAAGAGCGTCCTTCAGCTGACGTCTGATATTCAGACTGGAGGGGTTGGGGATCTTAATAACAAAAGTCATCTCCTTAGGAAGAGGTGTACTGTCTTTAGACTCTGATGCCATGAGAGACACTTTAGGCTGTTTGTTGACACTAACGTTTGTGGACTCAGATTTGGTGATTTCCTGAGAGAGCTCACCAGTCAACACTCGTTTCTCATCCGTTACTATTGACTGTCTGACTGACTGACCTTCCTGGATCTGAACAGCAAAGTCCTGTTCTGCTGCCTCCAGAGGCACACTGCTCTCTGTAGAGATCTCCTTCTCCTCAATATGGACTGGCTCTGTGGGAACTTTAGGTTCTATGACTGTCTGACAGCTGAATCTATCCACGGCAGTCAGGTTGTCAGTATGACCCTCCTGCAAGACCTGGCTGTCCTCTACACTGGGAACATGCATCACATTCCATTGCTCCTCCTTCTGCACTAAAACTCGCTGGTGCTTGATGTTGTTGCTGAAAGGAGTTTCCTTTGAGTGCTGAATGTTCTGGGAGGATACCTGGAGAATATTCTGAGGTCTGGGTTCCGCTCTAAGATGTGACTGAACTCCTGTCACTGATACATCAAGCTCTTTGTGATAATCTGCTGTGAGCTCCCTTCTCTCTTCTGAGGTGGCTGCATGTCTCCTTGCCTTTTCCTGTCTCTGTGTTGCCAACTGCTGGTTTGGCTTTTCTATTACAAGAGCACTCTCTTTGGGTAATGTTTCCACAGGGTGGGTTAACTGAAGGTGTAAGGGAGTGTGGGCCTGTCTCTGAGGTTGGATAGTCATAGAAGTGGCCTTAGCATCAAACTCTAATGTGTCCTCACACACCACTGTCCTCTGCTCATCCTGAGTGACTGAATGTAACAGAGTGGGACTTTTCCTGCTTGCTGCCTGCTGTGGGGCAGGTTTCTCACAGGTAAAACTCTCCTTAGATGGAAGGAGGTCCTGGTCTGTGATAACCTGAAGATGTAAGAGCTGTTCTCCCTCTACCTCTGACTGGATACACAAAGCACTGTCCAGACTGTGTAGCTGCTCGCTGTGCTCAGCCTGAAGAGTCTGCTTCTCCTCAGCAGTTAGAGCTGCCCGCATTACTTTATCCTTAGAGAACTGGGCTGTCTCCTGATCAGGCCTCTGCATGGATAGTTTTGTCTCTTTTGATAAAGTCTGTTTGGACTCAATGACTGAGACGATTACAGGCCTGGATTTCTCTTTGCTCACAGACGACTTGACAGCAGAATTTGCTGTGGCTAGGTCAGTGGTGTGGCCCTCAGGCAGCACCTGCTTCTCTGTGGATTGGGCTGAATACAAAACTTTAACACCTTCTGCGACTTTATAACTCCTTTCCTCTTGTGGTTTTGGGATGTCATGTGACTGCTCTTTAAGGAAGGACAGCTGTGATTCCACTTGATGACCACTCACTAAATGTTTAGGCTCTGAAGTTGGTTGGACTTTATCTGACTTTCTGTCGGTCAGAGGCTCTGTGCTAACTATAGAGAGAGGGGTGATCTCCTCAGCTACAGCTGACATCACCTTTGAACTCTTTTCCCTGCCTGGCTGGAGCTCGATAACCTCGGGGCTCTGGATACGATCACAGTGCTGCTCTGTAAGGTCTTGACTCTCCTGAACAGACGATGTAAAAGCTGCCATGTGAAGCTGTTTGATAGGAATGGCTGAAACCTGAGATGGATGGGTAAGAGCCACTGACACCCTCTCCTCTACCTCATGAGACCGCAGCACTGCAGCCTGGTGGGTGACCTGCTCTCTATTAAGAGTGGCTGCTGAGATATCTAACTCTCTAAGGGTGCCCACCTGCTCACTAGGAATTATCTGGCTGTCCTCTGTGCCAATTGTGTAAATCATCTGATCTGATCTAGATCTGTCTTGTCCAGGGAGGTTGGCCTGGTACAGGTGGGACACTGTAGCCTGTTCAGTCACAGAAACTTTATATCCTGTCTTCTGAATTTCTCTGTGCCATTCCTGTTGGCCAGCTAAAGACACAGACTCCTTGAACACCACCAGTTCAGCGGTACAGGAAGCCTCACCAAACTGGTTAGAAGCCTTACATGTGTAGAGGCCACCATCCTCCTGTTTGAGGCTTTTGATGTTAATGGAGCCAGATCCATCTGGGTTGGCAACAATGATACAGGTCTTACTAGTCTGGATTTGAAAAGTTCCTTTGAACCATTTCACATCAAGGACTGGATCACCGCTGACTTTGTATTCAAAAGAGACCTCTCCTCCTTCTGGGCATCTCACAGGTTGGATCTGAACTACAAAAGTAGGAGGTTGACCTTGGATCTTGAACATTTTCTCAACCCATTTCTCTGCCTGGCTCAATTCTTTCTTTCTCACTTCAAGGTATGTAGTGCAGGTTGTCTGCCCAAATCTATTGGTTGCAGTACATGAATACTCCCCATCGTACTCAGATCTGACCTGTGTGATTATTAATGTATGCTCCTCCTTTTCTTCTAACAGCTTGTAAACTGAAGAGCTCTTTATTAGGTGTCCATTGTGGAACCACTGAACAGTGGGCTTAGGGAAGCCAGACACTGTCACAGTAAATCTAGCTGTTTCCCCAGCAGTCACAGCTGCTGGAGAAAGTTGGCTGAGGAAAACTGGTTTTTCTTTCTTCTTTACTAGAGTGCTAGAGACATGTTTGGGTTCTGGCTTGAGTTCAAGTGTTTTGGATTTCTGTGGTAACTGGAGACCAGTCCAGTAGGTTTCCTCTTGTTCCTCCACAGTGGTGATGGTGGTGCTAGAACATTCTGTCAGGAAATAATGAGCAGGTCTCTTAACAATTCTCACAACACAGGAGCTGCATTCCTCAACAAAAAGACTACTGAGAAAAGCAGAATTTTCAATACAGTTGGGGATTGATGAAAAGAACAGGGGTATGAAGCAGTTACCGTTAAACTTAGACAGTAAACTTTAAATGCCATTTCAAACCGTATTCAATAGAACAAATACATTATCATTTGATGCAGTTGTGCTTTGCAAAAGGCCTTCTCTTTTGTTAAAAAGAGAACTGACTCCAAAAATGAAAATTCTTTTGTTCCTGTGGGGCGATGGTTACTTAATGATTGATAACTGTTCATGACTGTATTCAAAAGAGACCTCTCCTCCCTCTGGGCATCTCAAAGGTTAGATCTGTCTTGGGAGAGAGATCCTCCTCTGCTGCTCTCCCTGAGGTTTCTTCCTATTTTTGCTCCCCGTTAAAGGTTTTTAGGGAGTTGTTCCTTATCCGCTACGAGGGTCTACAGACAGGATGCTGTGTTGTTGTAAAGCCTCCTGAGGCATATTTGTAATTTGTGATATTGGGCTACACAAATAAAACTGACTTGACTTGACTGGGAGTCAGGAAGATTAGCCATTTTAATCTTTTTAAAGTTTTCCTACATTAACAACAACAAAGAGTCAGCAGTTATTTTTAAGCCAGTGGTCTAGGGGTGCTTTCCCACCGGAGCTTCTTTGTTCCATTTTAAAATAACCCTAGAGTGTTTACCCCCTTGGTGCAGTTCATTTGGCCAGGTGTGAACACAGCAATTGCACTTGGGTGCTGATCAAAACAGTCAGATCGAGACCTTGTTGAGGAGGTGGTCTCGGTCCGGTTACACAACTCTGGCAGGGTTCGTTCATGGTATGAAAGCGATCTGACCCAACAGCAGGAAGCATTGCACATCTTTTGGATTAAACTAGCTCCCATCACTAGCTATGCTGTGCATTATGGGCTGACGATGAGCTTTGTCAACACACAAAATTGCCGACTGAAAGCAGCACGTCTTCTTCGCGTAGTGTGAATCAACACGTGCCATTCTGCTCACATATTTTGGCTTGGTATATGGCCCAAACGATGACCGCAATTATGAATAAATGCCAATTCTGCCAATGGTCCATTTTTGATAGATATCCCAGAAGAAAATCAAACTCTCCTTTCTCCGCCTGCAAACCCCATGAGATTTCTGACCAATGGAGGAATGCTGGTTTGAACGGGGAGTCACAGAGGCCATCTATATGAAGAGGGAACGACCATCCCTGAACCAAGGGGGGTCTAAGAGTACATCTGTCACCATCTTACAATGCTGTGATTGCAACTATTCCCCAATCCTCTGTGAGTAGTACACATGACCATTGTAACCCTAGTTAATGGTCACACCCATACGTATTTGCATATGAAACTGGTCATTGTTTTCAGTCATTATGCCAAGTCAAGTCAATTTTATCTGTATAGCTTAATATCACAAATTACACATTTGCCTCGAGGGGCTTTACAGCAACACAACATCCTGTCCTTAGACCCTCACATCAGTGACAACGTTTATTGACAGAAACGTGTCATCACTCATCTAAGTGACCTCTTCAGTCTCAGCTGACTGCGGGTGTCCCCACCCTTATAAACAATACAGTGACTGCAGGTGCCCCCACCCTTATAAACAATACAGTGACTGCAGGTGCCCCCACCCTTATAAACAATACAGTGGCATAACGACCCAAACCAATGATCAGTTTCATATGCAAATATGTGTGTGAGCATTAACTAGAGTTACAGTGGCCATGTGTACTATTCACAGAGGATTGGGGAATAGTTGCAATCACAGCATTGTAAGATGGTGACAGATGTACTCTTAGACCCCCCTTGGTTCAGGGATGGTCGTTCCCTCTTCACATAGATGGCCTCTTTGAGTCCCCGTTCAAACCAGCGTTCCTCCTATCAAGGATGGTCACATCCTCATCCCTGGAAGAGTGGCCACCGGCCTGTAGATGGTGTAGACTGTGGAGTCCTGGCCTGTAGATGGTGTAGACTGTGGAGTCCTGGCCTGTAGATGGTGTAGACTGTGGAGTCCTGGCCTGTAGATGGTGTAGACTGTGGAGTCCTGGCCTGTAGATGGTGCAGACTGTGGAGTCTTGGCCTGTAGATGGTGTAGACTGTGGAGTCCTGGCCTGTAGATGGTGTAGACTGTGGAGTCCTGGCCTGTAGATGGTGTAGACTGTGGAGTCCTGGCCTGTAGATGGTGTAGACTGTGGAGTCCTGGTCTGTAGATGGTGTAGACTGTGGAGTCCTGGCCTGTAGATGGTGTAGACTGCGGAGTCCTGGTTTGACGTCTTAGCTCTCCTGTTTTGTGTTTGTGTGTGTGTGTGTGTGTGTGTGTGTGTGTGTGTGTTCCCTGCAGCAGACATGTCACAGGCGTCAGTCATCAAGGACCGGTAGTGACGTCAGCGTCATACGTAAGTGTTTCTGTGAGCTACACATGCAGGTCTGTGTGACGGGGATGTCAGTACTGATGCTCAGTCTTGTGTCAGACCGCAGCAGGAGCTGGACTGTGCCTGGGCTTCAGAAATGTTTGGGAAACTGTAGCATGTGTGGACGCTGCTGCACCACGTGATCAATTAAAGAGCGTCACCACTGGAAATCTGTTTGATTCAGTAAACAGCCACGCTACTGACAAACGTATGTAGACCAGTAACGCCACTGCAGAGCTGGACGCACGCACACACACACACACACACACACACAGACACACACACACGCACACACACACACACGATCGCCGCCAGGCTGCAGATAATAGAGATAATAAAGGTTTCCTGTTTACAGTAAACACCAAAGATTTACACATGAAACCCAAAATTCAATTCAGCTTTAGATGATGACTTTAATCACAGTTTACAGACACAACACAGACACAGCATGATGACTATGTACAACACACCATTACATTCTATCCACTCACATTCACTGGAGACTGATGAACGTTGGCTACCTGCACATTTCATTCATTACAAAGGGTTTTACTGTGTCTCCTGACAAACCTCCTCTAAGCTTACAAATATTTACAAATTGTGTTTTTTCTTTTCCAAAACCAGAAATACAGAAATTGTTTCAGTCAACACAATGAAGCTAATCTGGGCTTTTCAATCAGAAAGTCCTTATCAACTGATATCATTACCTTTCTGGTTTAAAACCCTGTGCCAGACTATGCTGCAAAACCCTGTGTGGCTATGCTGCAGAACCCTGTGCCAGACTATGCTGCAAAACCCTGTGTGGCTACGCTGCAAAATCCTGTGTGGCTACGCTGCAAAACCTGTGTGGCTACGCTGCAGAACCCTGTGTGGCTACGCTGCAGAACCCTGTGTGGCTACGCTGCAGAACCCTGTGTGACTATGCTGCAGAACCCTGTGTGGCTACGCTGCAAAACCCTGTGTGGCTACGCTGCAGAACCCTGTGTGGCTACGCTGCAGAACCCTGTGTGGCTACGCTGCAAAACCCTGTGTGGCTACGCTGCAAAACCCTGTGTGGCTACGCTGCAGAACCCTGTGTGGCTACGCTGCAGAACCCTGTGTGGCTACGCTGCAGAACCCTGTGTGGCTACGCTGCAGAACCCTGTGTGGCTACGCTGCAAAACCCTGTGTGGCTACGCTGCAAAACCCTGTGTGGCTACGCTGCAGAACCCTGTGTGGCTACGCTGCAGAACCCTGTGTGGCTACGCTGCAAAACCCTGTGTGGCTACGCTGCAAAACCCTGTGTGGCTACGCTGCAGAACCCTGTGTTGCTATGCTGCAAAAGCCTGTGTGGCTACGCTGCAGAACCCTGTGAGGCTACGCTGCAGAACCCTGTGTGACTATGCTGCAAAACCTGTGTTGCTATGCTGCAAAAGCCTGTGACTATGCTGCAAAAGCCTGTGCAGGACTACGCTGCAAAACCCTGAGTGGCTACGCTGCAAAACCTTGTGTGGCTACGCTGCAAAACTTTGTGTGGCTACACTGCAAAACCTTGTGTGGCTACGCTGCAAAACCTTGTGTGACTACACTGCAAAACCCTGCTGACAGCAAGTTTAACATGTATCTCCACATAAATACTGCAAATAACACGTATCTCCACATAAATACTGCAAATAAATACCTCGGTCACATTCGTGATGCAGAAGCCTGACTCAAGTCACACAAGCTGGAGGAGCACACACGACTTCATGTCCTGCTGGGACTGTTACACCCTGATCATAAATACTATGTCTGTATTACACCCTGATCATAAATACTATGTCTGTATTACACCCTGATCATAAATACTATGTCTGTATAACACCCTGATCATAAATACTATGTCTGTATTACACCCTGATCATAAATACTATGTATGTATTACACCTGTTAATATGAGCTTCTCTGCTAACTGCTCTGGCAAAATTACCACTCAAGTCTTATCTCATTATCATCATACACTTACTTATTTACTACACAAGTGACATGTGTACTTATACTGGTTTCTGATATATATGGTAATACTTTATAACTACACACTATGAAGCATTAGCTAAGTATTAGTAACTACTGAATTCCTCATTTGTAAAGCATGTGTAAAGTATTTGTAAAGCATGTGTAGAGCCTTTGTAAAGCATGTGTAAAGCGTGTGTAAAGTGTTTGTAAAGCATTTATAAAGCCTTGTAAAGCATGTGTAAAGCATGTGTAAAGTGTTTGTAAAGCATTTGTAAAGCATGTGTAAAGCATGTGTAAAGCATGTGTAAAGCATGTGTAAAGTGTTTGTAAAGCATTTGTAAAGCCTTGTAAAGCATGTGTAAAGTGTTTGTAAAGCATTTGTAAAGTATTTGTAAAGTATGTGTAAAGCATGTGTAAAGTGTTTGTAAAGCATGTGTAAAGCATGTGTAAAGCATGTGTAAAGTGTTTGTAAAGCATTTGTAAAGCATGTGTAAAGCATGTGTAAAGCATGTGTAAAGCATGTGCAAAGTGTTTGTAAAGCATTTGTAAAGCATGTGTAAAGCATTTGTAAAGTGTTTGTAAAGTGTTTGTGAAGCATGTGTAAAGCAAGACATGACCAATGGTTAGTGAGTGTTAATATATGTTTTATAAATACTTACTAATACTGCAATTCATGATTAATTCATGCACAAATCTGCATGTAAATAGTGTGTTACTCATGTACTTACACTTTGTACAGGATGTTATGATCCTTTACACTGTTGTGAGTGTCGGGGTGCTGCTGGCCTTTCAGTCTCATGTGTAAATGCTTTGTAAGGCATAGATAGTCCTCACTTTAGAGGAGCTCATACAAAATACTTCACTAACAACCAGTAACTACCTGCATTAATCATGAATTACAGTATTAATAAGTATTTATAAACATCTATTAACACACTCACTAACCACTGGTGCATGTCTTGCTTTACAAATGCTTTTACAAATGCTTTAAAAAATGATAAAGTCAGTAGTTACTAACACTTAACTAACTAGTCAGTAGTTACTAACACTTAACTAACTATTGCTTCACAGTGTGTAGTGATTATAAAGTGTTACCCAGACGGTTTGCTTTCAGTTTTCCTTCAACAAGTGCAGCAAGATGTGACTGTTAAACATTCTGTAAAAACACAACACAGGTTGTTTGCATTATTTCCTGTCAAATCCTCACATTAAAATATCTAAATCCAACTTACTGATGTGATAACTGGGAAAGGTGATTACAACACATTTTCAGACTAAAATAAAGTATTTCTCATACTGTTCTGAATAACCAACAGCCAGGTCCTTTCATTCAAACAAAAGACATCTTCACAAATCAACATAAAAGCATTTTAAGTTTTACACAACACGCAATAAATAAAAAGAACCTGTCATTAACCTGTCATGTGATCTGTCACCAAAAAAAAAAAAAATCAACTTTCAACCCAACTTCAGTAGTCTTTCACATTTATTATGCCTCCATTCACAGACACTACAACATATACATTTTACACCCTATTCAACCCGCAGCACTGGACTGTCCTCATCTAGAAAACCTTCAGCAGAGCGCTGGTTTCCAGGTACCCAGCACTGTTCTGGATGATGCACTTGTACTCTCCAGAATCGCTCTGTGTAACGTTAGTAATGAGGAGATTAAAATGGCCTGTGGTCTTCTCCTGGATGATACACCTGCTGTCTGTGACTGGCTCTCCATCTTTGTACCACTGAGCAGTGGGGTGGGGCTTCCCACTAACTAAACACTGGAGGATGACTGGTGTCCCTAATGCTGCTGTAATGTTAGTGAGTGGGATAATGCATTTGGGAGGGGTCTCTGTAACTTGGAACTGGAAGCTACACATCTCAGATGACTTCCCTTTGAATTCGATTTTATCATCTTTTGCAGGCTCAGCAAAAACATCAAAGTTGATGCTGATATATTTCTCGCCCTGTTCACTCGTCTCATTATCAGTGTTTGCCACCAGCCTGACTGCCCTCTGAGACTCATCTGCTTCCTGTTCAAACTCAAACTCTAGTTGGATCTCTGATGCCTGCTCACCATCAAATGATGTGTTACCAACCATCAGATCAAACTTCTGAGGTTGGACCTTGGCACTGCCGAGAGACACAGCGGTCAATTCCCTGCCTCTGGTCTTCCCTGAAAAAGCTTTTGCATTCATTACCAGCAGGGAAGCCCTGCATAATGTTTCCCCTACGAGGTTAATAGCTCTACAGGTGTACACCCCACTGTCCTGGGTGGTGACCTTACATATTTTTAAAAAGTGGTTGTCTCCATCAGATGAATGAAGAATTCTTTTGTCATCATGGGGAATTTTCTTTTCATCTTTGAACCAGGAAACAATGGGAGATGGAATCCCCATCAGAGAACACTCAAACATAACTGTGTTGCTCTCAGGGGCTTCCATGTCACAGATAGGATTAATGAACCTCGGGGGCATCTCAGTGACCTCAAAAGCTATTTTCAGATTTTCATTTTCCTGGGTGACAAAGTCCACAGCACCCTCCTCATACATACTGGGTAACACATCCAGGGATATGATCATACTCTTATTATCAGCTGTGTACTCAGGGATGGTGATGATCTTCACCTGTTTCTCAAACTCTTTCACCTCATTTTCATCTAACTCGACTTCCAACAGAATTTCCTGAGGTGATGGGGACCGTGAGGAGTCGTCTTCCTCCACATCAAACTCCATCACATGTTGCTGAGTGACTGTAGGTGGAGCAGGCATGAACCTTACTTCCTGTGATACAACTACAACTAGAGCAACGCTCCTCGCTTCACCTACATAGTTCACAGCCTCGCAGATATACTCCCCCTGGTCAGCCTTTGTGACTCTGTGAATCATCAGTGTGATGTTGTCTCCATCTCGCTCCATGTTAATCCTGTCACCGGCTACCAGCTCAGTTTTGTTGTGGAACCATCTGGTCTTAGGGGAGGGGAGGCCAAACACTTCAGCATAAAATATCAAAGAGTCATTTTCAAATACTCTTTTCCTAGTTAGAGGTTTGAGAAAGGCAGGGGGGATTCCCTGCACCTTCTCTTGGAATGTCCCCAGGCTCAGATGTCCCTTACCTTCCGTGACAAATGGGGTCTCATCCAACCTGAACCCAGGAGGCGTTGTCTCAATGCCCACACCAGCAGGAGACCTTATGAATTGAGCTGGGGAGAAGAACCTTTCGCTGGAGTCACCTGTCGAGGGTCTCTTGTGCTCCTCAGGGGAAAAAGAGTACTCTGGTGGGGTCACAAAGCCACCAGGAGTGTCAGTAGTGGGAGTGTGGAAAGACTCAGGAGACTTGGGAGAGTGAAGGGACTCTGCTATTAGCTGGGAGATCTCAGTGGATGAAGCTGGAGTGTAGAACCTTTCAGCTACCTCGGCTATTTCCTCACTGAAGGTGCTGCCGATCTCTATAGACATCTCAGACTCAGGGGACAATGGCCTGCCCCAGTCAGTCGGGGGATTGTAGTAATCATACACAGCACTGAATGTGACCGCCTCTACTTCCATTGAGCCAACCCCAGCTGCTGCTGGTGCTTCAGCTGAGGCTATGCACAGGTCACTGCTGTCCTGTTTGGATACAGCCTGCTTCTCAGATCCCTGCTCTGCAAGGTAGTCAGATAGATCTAATGGTTGTGCTGTGCTGTCTTCTTTAGGCTTGACAACCAGAAGTTCAGGTTTTGCTTTCACATGAAACTCTACCATCTCAGTCTCAGCATGTGTCTGAACCTCTGTCCCAATCTCCCCTGGTGTCTCTGTGTTGTCAGCCTGGGAGTCTGGCATGCTGAGGAAGACCCCACTGTCGATAGATGGCAATGGGATGGAGATCAACTCTTCTGTACCTTTAATTCTCTCACTCATATGTTCCACCTCAGGCAAGGAAACAAGCTCAGCTCTGATTCCTATAATATTGTCACTCACTTGGTTAACTCTGTTAATCTCTGTCACCTCTTCTGTAACATAAATATTCTTTTCAGCACTTTGCATCTTGCTGTAAATAGGGGAAGATCTAGAAGCCTCTTCCATTTTCTCTAGTTCTGGCATTGAGATTTGTGTGGTCATTACAGCCTCACTGCCTGGTGCTGCAGCTCTACTGGAGCATTTTACTGCTGGTACTCTATCTCGCTGGAAAGATATGAAGCTGCTGGTTCTGTCAAATTTAAGAACTGTATCATCTTTCACCATGTCCTCAACTTCACCTGGCCCCAGATGTCCAGGGGAATGGGCTGAATTTCCTGATGCAGGGAGAGTTTTAGTTATAATAGACTCAACAGACACAGACACAGCCGTGGGAGAAGTAAGTTTCACTGTGGAAGCAGAGGCCTGTCTATCACTTCCTTCTGGGAACTCAGCATCATGTTTAACTATTAGTGGATTTCCCCCCGTCAACTCTCCAGCCAGGGTTTGTTCCTCCTGGTCAGGGGTCATGGTCACAGCAGGAATAAACTCCTTAGGAAAAACACTCTCCTCTCTCTGCTCCTCAAAAGGAGGGGAAAACAGAAACCCTACAGGTGATTCTGACTCAAAAGCTTGTTTAATCTGAGAAACTTTGATAACTGCAGCAGAGGACTGCAGACCACACCCAGAAATTGTTGATGGTTCTTGGGAGACTCCTTGTCTGGGTCTACAGGTTTTAGCTCTGTCCTCTGCTGGGGCATGTGAAATGGTGGATTTATCTGACTTTATCGTGACAAAAGTATCTGAAATGTTAGTTGACTGGCTCACAGTGGGTTTGGGAACACTGTAAAATTCATCAGAAGGAGACTTTAAAACATCGCATTCTAAAGCCACACTTCCCTGGGAGAACTGTACAGGCTCAGCATTTTGGAATGACACATCAAAAATGCTTTTAGCTTCTCCCAGCCTATTTCTGGCAACACATTTGTACACTCCAGCATCAGTACATGTGAAATTGTGAATACATAACTGGAAAAGCCGACCATGCTCTTCAACTCTGTATTTGTTGGGGATAATTTTGAGGCAAACATCATAGTGGTACCATATAATCTCTGGGGTAGGATCTCCTGTGACTGTACATGCTAACACAGCCGTCTCTCCCTCTGAACAAATGATGCTCTCTATCTCACCGACTACCTGTGGAGCTTCCCCAGTCACATCAAAGGAGAAGGTAAACTTGTGTTTCACAGCCTGAGAGGCTCCTTCATCACCAGACATGTCTGAATGTTTGTCTCCAACTATGACCTCCAATGTATCCTCACTGCCTTCTTTCATCAGGTCAGGGACAGGAGTTGCAGCAGTGATTCTAATCTCAACGGGAGAGTAAGTCAAAGGGTCACTGAGGTGACGTGGTCTGTAGACCCCAGCATGAGGCACTTGCAGTGTGGTTTTTCCTGTATCCATGCAGGACTGCAGTTTTTCCTCTATCATCCTCTCCTGATATTTCTCACTTTTCTCCAGCCCCTCTATCACCATCACTTCCTGTGTAACTATTGGGGCTCTCACCAGCTTCTTGTCTGAGATTTCAAGAGTAGCGCTGCAGATGGATTTGCCATGTTTGTTGGCTATGACACAGTCAAATATCCCCTCATGACCTGTGGTTGGATAATAGATGGTGAGCTTGGATTCTTTGGCTTTGGTCATGATGTTATAGTCTGGGTTGTGGGCTAATGGGTGTCCATCTTTGAGCCAGGTGACTGTTGGCTGTGGGTCACCTTGAAACTGGCAGGTGAACTCTGACATCTCAGCGATTCTCACTTTGATGGATGACATTTCTTTCACAAATGTTGGGGTTGAGCCTTTTCCAACTTCACCCTCTTCGTTTAACTTTTTAGTTTCTTGCATTTTATAGAAGCTGTCTCTGCTCATCCTCTCCACTCTCCTCACAGCTTCAGATTCAGTGAAGTCTTTTGATCTCATCTCCTCTCTGCTTCTGTCCTCCTTCATGACACCAACATTAATTTGTTCTCTCCGTTCCCTGCTCTTCTCTCTCATCCCTCTCTCATCTCTCATCTCAGCCTGGAAGTGCTGACTGTTGCCTTTACTTACATACTCCTTCCTACTCCTCTTCCTTTCCATCCCCTTCTCAGGAACCTCCTCCAGGCTATGGCTTGGGGAGCCCCTCCTCACTGGAGAAGACTCCCTGGCTAGGTTACTAGTAAGGTGGGTGGGGGACTGTCTTCTAACAAGTAAGGACTCACTATAATCTTTTACAAGAGAAGATGGTAGTTCATTTGGATTTTCAATAGCTATATCAGATAGTTTGGTAGGAGATAGCTCATGGTCAGAGAAGAGGTGAGTAGGTGAAGGTTTTCTAATAGTCGTCGGCCCTGGTATCACTTTGTGAGTTCCTTCAAGATGAGGAGCCGGCAACTCATAAGAATAGCTTTCCTGAGACACAACGGCATAATGAGGCTCAGTGGTTCGGTGAATTCTACTGGTGTCAGATGGTGGAACTTTGGAAACAATGGGTAATCCAACACTTGTTTGCTTGTATTGCCGTTTGTCATCTATTGCCCATTCTGATTCCAATTCAACCACTTCCTCTTGTTCTAGAAAATCCTGTTGCCATTTCAGGATGCGCTGAGCCATTGTTTCCTCTTCACTGACAAAGTACTCACTGTCCGTCTGCAGTCTGGTCTCACAGGCCTCTGTAAGCTGCTCACCAGTTGGTGGCCACTGCAGACTGCCTTCCTGTTCATCACTGAAACTAACAGGGACCAACTCACTCTGAAGGAACCTTTCTTTGGCAGTTTTTTCCGAGGAAGTCTTTTTGCGCTGGATTTTTTCAGTCTGAACCACTAGCTTTAAAGCGGCGGCTCCCTCTGCACTTGCAGCCTGGTGTGGCGAGTAGGCCTGCACCCAATCTGACTCCAGTTCCACAGCCTGCTCTTGTTCCATCAGAACATCCTGCTGCCATTTCATAATTCTCTGAGTCAAGGCCTCTTCCTCACTGACAAACTCTTCACTCTCAGTCCTCAATTCAGATATGTTTTCCATGGAGAGCTGGCGCTCCCGTTCTTCAACTGTCTTCTCAAACAGTGGTTTCTCTGCTCTGGCCTTCATTGTGGGAGATTTCTGGAACAAAGTGGCAGAGGATTCTACTTCAGAAGCTCTCACTTTCATTTCTGGTGATTTAGGTATTGACAAGACAGTAGCTTTAGGGTCTACTGATCTAGTTTTCATTCCAGGTGATTTCCTGGATGAAGGAATTGAACACTCCGCTTCCACAGCTGCTCTTTTGCTTACCACCTCCTCCTGGGTGTAAATGTACTCCTCATGCTCCTTGGACTTTGGTTCTGTTGACATAGGGATATCAATTTCAGGTTCCAATGTCTCCTCTTCTGACATCCGCATCCCTTGCTGCCATTTCCTGATACGAAGAGCCAGTAGTTTCTCCTCACACTCCATGCGATCAGCTTCAAGGCTTTTCTCATACTGAGCCTTTAAGGATTCTTCAACAGGCTCCTCTCCATATGACTCTGCTAGGACTCTGACCTTGCCCTCTTGTCTTACTGTGTCATTTAGGAACCTCTCCTTGATTGAGTTGACAGGCTTAGTTTTTGGCAATGTGTCCTCTTTACTAGGCACTGTGCTAACAGATTCTCTGGTCTCACAATATCTTTTAGCCTTTGTTTCAGGGTACACTTCTTCAGACTGAGCCATCTCAGGTTCTATAGCTTCAATTTTCCCCTCACTGACCTCTATGCAATGTTCATTTGGACTTGTTTTGAATCCAACAGTTTCCTGAGATTCCACTGAAGTCATGATATTTTTATCCTCATGCGTATGAAAAGATATTTCTCTGTGTTCCCTCTCCTGTGGCACCATTGTATAATCTAGCTCACCTCTCATGATCTGAATAGCCCTTGCTCTGGACTGAGGTTCAAAAGAGTGCCTCATAAAAGGCTGGGAAGACTTGCGGCTCTCAGAGATTTTGCCATGAATCTCTCGACGATTGTCTCCAAGGTCAAACAATAAATTGGAGTGCTGCACATCGGGCAGAGAAGCAGGCTTGACCCTAAGCCTGACGACATAATCTGAATAGCTAGGTTCACTAACCATGGACTCCGAATCAAACTCAGAGGAGGACATGGTTGAGATAGACAGCCTCTTCCTCTGTTTGACAGCCTTTTGAAGTGTGGTAAGCTTTGTTCTGACTTCACTGTGAAGGCTTTCAGTGTCACTGAACCTCTCGCTGTATCTGTCACTACACCTGTCGCTGAATTTGTCACTGAACCTGGCACCCGTGCGTCTGTCACAGTAGATATCACTGAACCTGTCATTAAAGCGCTCAAATCTGTCAAACATGGGTGGAGGGGAGCGGGCACGCTCAGAGCCAGTCTCCAGATGTGGAATCTCTTTCTCTGATGCTTTTGACTTGGATGGTGAAGTAGACCTAAAATAGACTGTTCGCACCAATGTATGTTTAGATTTGGACCTTCCCTGTCGCATTTTAGACATTTTATCAAAAGGAGACCCAACACACCTGAGATCTACCCTAAACTTCCTCTCTTTTCTCTGCTCTGTCATGGAGTCTGTTCCTTCATGGGATCTGGCAGAGCGCCTTACTAGGCTCAGGTAGTTAGCAGACTGTTCAACTCTGAGTGACACCAGCAGTGATGCTATGGAGTCAGCAGAGCCCTCTGTATTTATGGCCATTACCTTGTAACTGCCAGAGTCTTTCTCTTTAATGCAGTCTATAAGCAGACTGGTGGCATGCGTGTGCATCCTACTCTCAGTGTGAATCTTACGCCTGCGTTCTTTCTGAATGGGCCTGTTATTATGGAACCAAAGAATAGTTGGGGGAGGGAAGGCAATCAGCTTACACCTCAGTGCTGCAGGCCCCCCCTCTACAACCGATTGGAACTGAAGTTTTTTGGTGAAGGAGGGTTTGACGTTCTCTGTCAAGGAACCACTAGAAGATTTTTCGTTGGAGCAACGATTGGCTGACACCAGGCCTTCATCCAGGAATTCTTCAGTGTCTGAGGAAGCTCCTCTCAGCTGGCTGGTCCTATCGGGATCTGCCCTGCTGTGCTCCTCTCCTTTTTTCCCTTCATTAAAGAAGAGCTCTGCAAGCAGAAACAAAAACTCATCAATTCAACACAGGCATCAGGGGCAAAAAGAAAAAAAAGGAATTTGAATGAATCATTAATGGAAATATTAAATACATGCTGCAAGTCACAAAGCCATAAGAAAGAACAATTTCACTCACCATATTTGTTCGAATAAACGCAAGACTTGATTCTTTTTATAAGAAACCTGCAGGAGGTTTTGATCCTTCTTCTGTGGAAATTTCTTCAAAACATAAATTACTTAATAAAAAAGCATAAATGTTTCCAAGGTAAATTGATGGACTACTGACATTTGCTGGTTTTTGTTTTTTAGTTTTTGCTTTTGGTTTACGCTCCAACTATAATATTCCTTACCTGACTTGCAGATGGGAGAATAAACGCCCTTTCTAATCCTTAGCCTTAGAGGATAAACCACGATTTCAATGAGAAACACATTCTCCCAGAATAACAGTTTATATAATAAAATTAGCGCAAAAGCTCCAGAACTGTGTGAGAAGGCGTTTATTCGAACTAATATAGTTTACTGGTGTTATTTAGAATGCAAACCACAGGAATCACATCCCACTATCTGCAAGCCAGGCGAAGAAATATTTTGCAGGAGGAAATCGTCAGTTCCAGATGCAAGAAATCTTAGGAAAAACTTAAAAGATGTGGCTATTTCCATATCTTTTAAACAGGCACTTCAAGTCTGGAAGCTTTAAAAAATACGCATCCTGCACTTTTTTAGAAATAGATCATAGGAACCATCATGCCAGAAAGAGGGGATTGATAGATGCAAACCCTGTTTCAAAAACTGGTAAACAAGCAAGTTGATCAGTGTTGAACTGGGAGAAACCATAATACATATTCAACATAACAGTACACTGAATTTTACATGTGATGACCGTTTTTATCGAAACACATTTACAGATGACATGCACTGTGGGAATTCTGAGATCAGATGAAGTAATAGTTCAACCCAATGACATATTTACTCTGAAATCAAGAATCCAATCCTTGACTGCTCTTTCTTCTCATTTTTTTTGCCCCTGCAGTGTATCTTTATCAAAAAGTGTTGATGGCAAGTAGCTTTTAATAAGCCAAAGTTTGGATTACTCATGAAAGTGAGCAATCCAATGAGTAATATAGAAATTTGGTTGAACTGTCCATTTCCTAGTAAGTTGGTTTGTTGGGTCATGATGTGTGTTGAGTGAATTTCATGTAAATGATCGAAAGTCTGCCTGTGACCTTACCTTTGACTTCTTGCTCAATCTTGGCTTCAATCTGCTCCCTCACATCAGTCACTGTAGAGGAGAGAGGAGACATTAGTTCAGACCTCCATCTGTAAAGAACACTTTCATCAACATCTTCAACAGGAGTGGCTACTGACATAGTGCACGGTTTCTTATGGCATTTTCACACTGGCCGAAAAACCCGCTAACATCCGCCTTTGGTCAATGTTACATTCACCACCAAAGGTGGATGTTAGCAGGGTTTTTTGGCCAGTGTGAAAGGGGTATTAAACTCAGGGAAACATATGGCATTTAGTCTTTAGAAAATACAATTTTGGTTGATGATAGGTCACCATTCATTAGTTAAAAAAAAAGATTTGTGTAATGAATAAAATAATGCAAAAAAGTTCAATATTGCATGCATCTTGTGAAAACAGTGAAAATATCAGTACAAACATATTGTATGACGTGAGCACAAAGCTACAACATCTTCTGATTTTACAGTGATGGATAAAAAGGGGTTGGTTGGAGGAAGAACAGATACAGGTGTTTCATTCCATGAGTAAGAGGAGAGAGGGAATGAATGGAAGAAAGGTGAGAGAGAAGAAATCCTCTGACACTCCTGACAGAGCTGATCATGTCTCTTCTGCAGCACGAGGTTAGTATCAGGAGGATGTGAGGAGGTTGCTAAACACCAGGAGAATGATGGAGAGGAGAACAGAGGTAATCCTCTGAGAATTTTGCACTCATGGACATGATCATAAAGCTTCTCGACATTGTGACGTTAGTAGCAGGAAACCAGGGACAAGAAAGAAGTGTGTTTGCTGAAGGTGACAACAGCAAGGAATGCTGGGCTGAGGTGAGATTTGAGGAGTGAAGGACACACAGTCTTATGTAGAGAAGGGATGGAGATAGGTTTGTTTAAGGTTGGGGTTTCAGTCTTTTGGAGCTGTTGTCAGAAGTTACCTTCTTCTGTGGTTATGGTGAGGGTAGCAGAGCACATGGCCTCTCCAGCACTATTGGCTGCTCTGCAGGTGTATTGTCCAGCATGCTCACAGAAAGCATCTACTATGATCAATGTGGCAGTGTTTGTCATCTCATCAAAATGGAAGACAATGTCCTTGGTGGGCCTGATTGGTTGCTGATTATGAAACCAGCTTATTTCTGGTTTTGGCATGCCAGACACACAAGCATAAAACCTAGCCACCTCCCCATGCAGCACATCGCAGCTTGTGATTGGATGGATAAAAGTGGGGGTTTGGCCAATAGAAGGCTTCTTTTGAGCTGTCAGGCTGGTGGACAGATGCCACTGAGATTCAGCAGGCATTTCAACTGTTTGTTTTTGCCCTGAAAGGAAGCACGTTTATTGACTTGATGCAATGAATTAAATGCATGTTTCTTCATCAGTTACATCATAGAGACATATAATCACTGTGAAATCAAGAAATGGAATAATACAGTATAATAATTTCCATTTGAAACACATCAAGACTTTATTAAGCCAGTTGCAGGATGGTCATCCATTAACAGTACAAAGGCATTTAAAAGACTAAATGTTTAATTATCATTCATTAGAGGTCCATTATTGTCTTACCATGTAGTTGGAGTGAAGCAGAGCAGGACACAGTTCCTGCACTGTTCTTGGCAATGCAGCTGTATTCCCCCTCATCCTCTGGATAGACCATGGAGATCTCCAGCTGACAGCTGTCATCAAACTGTGACATCTTGAACAAATCTGACTGCTTGATCTCCCGTTCTCCGTGGAACCAGGAGATCGTCACATCTTGGCAGGAGGAAAGAAGAAGAACAGACTACTGAGAATGTGTGCAGGTTTTGCAGCATTTATCAGGATCTCTGCTTCTGAGACCATTTACTGTCGAGGCAATAAGCTTCTCTAAAGCTTTGAAGAAGAACTTTAATTACTCCTCTGTTGACTGAGTGTTGGGTCTTTGAACTTCGATCGACCTCCTGTAGGCTGCTTATGATGGTGATGGAGATGCATTCTTAGCAGGACCACAGTGTCCTGGGATCTAACCTGTCTCAAGGCTTTTGCTACATGACTACCCCCTATTTCTTGATCCTTTTGCTGTCGTTCTCAACTCTCCTGATAAAATGGACAATACATTTGTTTACGATGTGGAAATTAAAGTTTATTATACCGTTTTTCATAATGTCTTTATGCCTCCTCAATAATGCAGGTAAGGAAATCACAGAAAGTTGAATCAGTTCATCTGGACACAAGATTTATTGACAGATACGTTTCATCATCATCTAAGTGACCTCTTCAGTCTCAACTGACTGCAGGTACCCCCACCCTTATAAACAATACAGTGGCATAACGACTCAAACCAACAATTGGTTTCATATGCAAATTACCATGACCACTAACTAGCATTACAAAGGCCATGTGTACTATTCACAGAGGGTTTGGGAATAGTTGCAATCACAGCATTGTAAGATGTGTTTGTTTACGGTAAACACCAACAATCAAATGTCCCCCATCACCAGTTGCAGTTTCACAGTGTAAGAAGGCTACCTTGTCATGTTCCACATCCTCCCGGATGAACTTGATGTGGTGTCCACAGAGTTCATGTGGTCGGTGAAATGTACTATATCCTGAGATTTAATTTTAACCCTGGTGTCGTCCACAAATCTGAACCAATGGCTGGGTGGTGTCCCTGGATAGGACATCAGAGCCTCTTTTCCATCCATCCATCCATCCATCCATCCATCCATCCATCCATCCATCCATCCATCCATCCATCCATCCATCCATTATCTTAACCGCTTGTCCTGCTCTCAGGGTCATGAACAAGCCTCTTTACCACTTCCTCCATGTACAAGTTGGCCACTACAGTTGAGACTGGGGAACCCATAGCACACCCATGCCTCTGTCTATACTACTGCCCCCTTGTTGTGAAGTACGTGGACTGAAGACACAGCTTCAGGAGCAGACACACTTGGTCAGTGTTAAGGGTGGTGCTATTGCTAAGGGTGGGGTGGTTTTGTAAGTTCATACGGACTACCTCCACTGCTGCATCCACAGGGATGCACGTGAAGAGACTTAACATCATAAGAGACCATTGTTTCATCCTCCTCCATAATGATGTCCCTCACCTTATCCACAACATCCACAGTGTTGTGAATGTGATGCCAGAAACTTAGAGAGGTTATAGGTCACTGAGTTAATCATACTAACAACAGGCCATAGTGGCACATCCTGTTTATGTATGTTAGGTAAACCATACAGACTAGGTGTAGCGCCTCCTGTGTATAATCTGTGGTACAACATTCTGTCAACAGCATTGTCCTATTCTAACAGCTTCAGACAATCTATCACCTTTTTCTTGTAACTATTCCCCAATCCTCTGTGAACACATGGCCATTGTAACTCTAATTAATGCTCACTGTAATTTGCATATGAAACTGGTTGTTGGTTTGGGTCATTATGCCACTGTGTTACTTATACCTGCAGTTGGAGATACCTGCAGTCAGTTGAAACTGAAGAAGTCACGTAGGGCCCAGACACACCAAACCAACTAGTGGTGATGAAGGCCGACTGTTGCGTCACCTCACGTCGCCTGTCATCTGGGCCAAAAAGTAGCACTTGAACACACCGCAAAGACTACAGCAGACGGCCAGCTAGCATGTACGTTCTGCACTGATTCACTAAGCTGAACAGCCAATCAGAGTGATCTCTCTCACCCACGGGCTCCACCGATTCAACACGCTGAATCGTCCGAAAAGCTGCCGACAGGGGTCCGACTAGTGCCGACGGTGCGGGACACACCGCAAAAACTAGAGTCAGCCTTCAGCCTGGTGTGCCAGGGCCCTTAGATGAGTGACGAAACAGATCTGCCGATAAATGTTGTGTCCAGATGAACTGATTCACCTTCTGGATGTTTCCATATCGTGTGATCAGGCAGCAGTGAACAGATGTCATGTATAAAAGCTATGTTTAATTAAACGTTGTGTCCAGATGAACTGATTCACCTTCTGGATGTTTCCATATCATACGATCAGGCAGCAGTGAACAACGTCATGTATAAAAGCTATGTCTAATTAGATGAGTAAACGTGCAAACAAATGATCACATGCATTTTTCTCTGAGAAATAAAAGCTGATTAGTTACCATCGCCACGAACACGGCACTGGAAGCGTGCTGGTTCTCCTTCAGCAGCGGAGGTGTTGGAGATGGGGGAGATCACCACTGGAGGAGCCATGGGAGGTTCAGAGTCTGGAGAAGCCACCTCAGACACTGGGGGTCACAATCAGAATTTATGAACATGTTTGGTATGGAAGAGCACCTGGATAAAATGTCTCTCTGTGATGCTGTTCAAGGTTTGATGACGTTGTTATTTAAGGAAACAACACAAAATGCCCCATGGAACTCTTCAATAGTGAATGATTTGAAAAAAAAAAAAGAAGAAATTATGACTATGAGATGGAAAAGAAAGGACTTACATGCAGGAAAAACCATATATTTGTGAATTGTATGTTGATATCTGAAGACGTGCCAGTTTTTTGTCTTGTTGTTTAATGTCTTGAAGATTTAAGATTCAGTTTACCTTCCACATGGAGTGAAGTGGTGCTTGTTGCCTCTCCAAAGTCATTCTTGGCCTGACAGCTGTAGACAGCGGCGTCCTCTGGGAAGACTTCGATCAGAAGCAGTGTGTGCTCATTTCCCTCATGGAGGAACTTACACTTGAAGCCGGCAGACAGAGCCTGGGAGTTCTTGTACCAGAAGACCTGGGGATGGGGAACGCCAGTCACCTCCACTGTGAAGCGAGCTGGTTTACCCGCCTCCACCGACTGGGGCTCCATGTGGCGGATTATCTGAGGAGGCTCTGGGACTGCAGAGAGAGAGGATGAAGGCATTCGTTTAGCAGTGATGGAGGATAAGAGCCTGTCTGCTCACAGATGTGTTCACAACTCAGTATGCTGATGACATGTCAGCTTTCACCCAGCACCTCTTTCATCCAACACCCCCGCCAGGTTTCTACGTAGGAACTCGCCAGGTTTAACAGCACAAGGGACTATTACAACAGAGCAGGTATAGTTTTATCACCGTAAACATCATTTATGGCACATTAGCTTTAGTAGAAAAGCATGGATCTGCCAGGGAAGAGGAGAAGAGGAAGGCCAAAGAGGAGGTTTACGGATGTGGTGAGGGAGGACATGCAGGTGGCTGGTGTGACAGAAGAAGATGCAGAGGACAGGAAGAGATGGAAACGGATGATCCACTGTGACGCCCCCTAACGGGAGCAGCTGAAAGTAGTAGCAGTAGTAGTAGCTTTAGTAGAAAAGCAAGAAAAGCAGACTAAAAAAGACGATACAAAATCAAATAAGAGCCAGATTCAAAACAGGAGGACAGGGCATTTCTCAGTCCACCAGATATTCAGCTATGTGCTCTGAGATCTAAGTCAAACATCAACTAACACATGTAACTGACTCACTGTTGACACGAAGGTGCATGGTGCTTCTGTTCTTCCCTGCAATGAAGGTGTATTCCCCTGCATCACTCCTGTAGGTCTCAGAGATTGTCAGACGGTGGACTTTCCTGATGGCCACATAGTTGAATCTCTCCTCAACTGAGAACTGGATCTCAACTCCATTCCTCAGCCAGCGGCCCTCAACATCATCCTCATTGACCTCAAACTCAAAGGTTGCTCTTTGTTTCTCCACAACCTAAGAGGACAACTTGTGTTTAGGAGTGTCAGTTTACCAGGAACGTATAAATAGTTCATCAGGAACAAAAGTGCATTCATTACAGTAACATGTTGCCGGAGTTCCTCATTTGCTGACGGAGCACTTAGAGAATGTCGTGTGGATGTGGTGTGAATGATAAACCTCCTGAGACTGTAACTTTCATCTGGGGTTGCACAAATTAACTGGACTCATCAGAGCCAACCAACTTGACAAATGTTCCAGAACGCCATTTTTTTGGGGGGGGGGTTTCCCCATTTTTCTCCCCAATTGTATCCGGCCTCCGGCCAATTACCCTACTCTTCCGAGCCGTCCCGGTCTCTGCTCCGCCCCCTTTGCTGATCCGGGGAGGGCTGCAGACTACCACATGCCTCCTCCCATACATGTGGAGTCACCAGCCGCTTCTTTTCACCTGACAGTGAGGAGTTTCACATGGGAGGATCACGCTATTCACCCCAGTTCCCCCTCCCCCCCAAACAGGCACCCTGACCGCCCAGAGGAGGCGCTAGTGCAGCGACCAGGACACATACCCACATCCGGCTTCCCATCCGCAGACATGGCCAATTGTGTCTGTAAGGATGCCCGACCAAGGTAACACGGGGATTCGAACTGGTGATCCCCGTGTTGGTAGGCAATGGAATCGACAGCTATGCTACCTGGATGCCCGAGTTTTAACATATTAACAAAACATTTTGTCAAATACTACAGAAATACTATGGCGTATGTGATATTTCTGTTGTTGTTAGTCTCACAGTGATCTCTTTCTCAGCTGGTTCAGTGATCCTGATGTCCCGGCCCTCCACAGTCAGCTGGGCCCTGGACACACTGGATCCGGCCACCACAGAGTACTCTCCAGCGTCACTCACACGGACCGTCTGGATCATCAAGCGATGCACATACTTCTCTGCCGTCACCATGTATCTACAGCCAAACACAGGTGACTGGTTTTTACTTCATTGTTGTACAGCAGAAAACTCTTTAATTACACAGAGCTCATGAAACCACATCAGAAGGTATGTTATGGACATTCTAACAACAGAAGAAGTCGTAAATACCTTTCCTGTGACACATCCAGCTCCTGTCCATCCTTCAGCCACATCACCTGGATGTTTGGCTCAGACACTTCACACTCAAAAATGGCCTTCTTCTTCTCAGTCAACTTGATGTCTTTGATCTTCTTCGTGAATTCAATCACACGAGCTGGAACACAAAACGTCACAGCAGTCATCCAACTGGAGGACTCACAGGAATATCTAGCAGTCATCTTTACATGGTGAATTACCTTCAACAAAGAGGTTTGCTGATGTGGCAGCGGACCCAGATGCAAACTGGTAGTCTCCCACGTCTCCAAAGTGAACATTGCGGATGGTGAGGGAGTGAGTGAGCTGTTTACTTCGGACCTGGCACCTGTCCGAGGATTTGATCTCAACACCATTCTTCAGCCACTTGTAGGTGATTCCCTCATAATTAACATTGACCTCAAATGTGATGGAGTCTCTCTCCTGGGCGTTCAGGTCTTTCAGCATGGAGGTGATCAAAATAGCTGAGGAGAGAACATGTGTATTTACCATACCATGTGACTTGTCTAGAGCAGAGTATTTGTGATATTCAAAATAACTCATCAGTTCATGAATTAATGAGTTACACAAGGTTAACTTACGGTTAACAGTGAGGGTTGCAGAGACCTTGTCGTTTCCACAGACAAAGGTGTATTCTGCAGAGTCCTCTGTGCTGGTGTTCATGATCTTCAGCTGGTGAAGTTTACCCTGGACCACGATCCTGAACTTCTCACTCATCTCAATCTCCACGCCGTTCTTCAGCCAGGTGGACGGGACATTGAAATGGGAAACCTCACATTCAAAAGTGGCCACATGGGTCTCTGGGACCTCCAGACTCTTCAGGGGTTTGGTGACACGCAAAGCTGAAGAAAACATATTAAAACTCAGTGAAGACAAGAATACTTGGATTGTTGAAATATTTTATTTGTAGACTTACTTCTATTTTAAATAATAACCAATCCTAAGTAGAAGAGAAGTGGAAGAACTTCCAACTCATTTCATTGCTCACACAGCTGTTGCACTAGTCCTGAAGAAAGTGCTAAGTGTTAACTCACCTTCCACGGTGAGAGTTGCACTACACTGCAGGTGTCCGATCACGGCGGTGTACTCTCCAGCGTTGCTGCTGTCCACATTCTGGATGACGAGCTTGTGGGCTTTCTTCTCTGACAGGATCTTACACTTGTCACTGGGTGTTATCTCCACGTTGTTGAACATCCATTTGACAGGGATGTCATCATGGGACAAACTCATTTCGAAGGAGGCAGTAGTATCCAGCAGTGATGTCACATCCTTTATCTTCTTCACAATCTTAATTGCTGGAAAATGAGACCATGGTAAGTGGTTAAATTCGCATTAAAATCTCACATGCTGAGCTAAGTTATGACTGCTCCAGTCTGGCCAACATGTTAATCCCAATCAGGCTGGATACTACCACTAGGATTATTAAATATACATATTACTATCCTTGATTTGAAGAACAAATTATTGTATTTTACTTTTTATGTTCACTACCTGACAGTTAAATGTTGGCTAGTTTCATATAGAGTCAAAGATACAATTCAAATTAAATGTTTCAGTATGGACACTTCGCCTTCTGGGGTTTTAACAAAGTGCAGAAAAAACCAATATCAATCACAGAAGGTGAACCAGTTCATGTGGACACAACGTTTACTGAAACGATTCATCATCATCTCAGTGACCTCTTCAGTCTCTTATGATGTCACGTCTCTCTTCACGTGTCTTCCTGTTGATGAAGCAGTGGAGGTAGTCTGTATGAAGTTACAAAACCACCCCACCCTTAGCAACAGCACCACCCTTAACACTGAGCAGGTGTGTCTGTTCCTGAAGCGGTGTCTTCAGTCCACGTACTTCACATACAGGGGGCAGTACTATAGGCGGAGGCATGGGTGTGCTATGGGTTCCCCAGTCTCACCTGTAGTGGCCAACTTGTACATGGAGGAAGTGGAAAAGAGGTTCTGGTGTCCTATCCAGGGACACCACCTAGCCATTGGTTCAGATGTGTGGACGACACCTGGGCTAAATTAAATCTCAGGATGTAGCACATTTCACTGACCACATAACCTCTGTGGACACCACATCAAGTTCACCAGGGAGGATGTGGACCATGACAGGGTAGCCTTCTTACACTGTGAAACTGCAGTTGGTGATGGAGCACATTTGATTGTTGATGTTTACTGTAAACCAACACATACTGATCAGTACTTAAGGTTTGACTCTCATCATCCACTGGAGCACAAACTAGGAGTCACCAGGACGCTGGACCACCGAGCTGATGACGTCCCCACCGACATAGCGGCCGGGGAAGAGGAGAAATCCCACATTAAACAGGCCCTGGTTAAGTGTGGTTATCCTAACTGGGCGTTTGTCAAAGCCAGGAAGACCCCAAACAGTGCACCAGCCGATAGAAGACAGGAGAAGGACAACAACTGTCTAAGAGTAAACCAGCGGTGATTCTGTATGTGGCGGGAGTGTTGGAATAGTTGAGATGCAAATTTTGGGCGGCACGGTGGCCCAGTGGTTACAGCTGTTCCTCACAGCAAGAAGGTCCTGGGTTTGAGCCCCCGGCCGTCCCAGGTCCTTTCTGTGTGGAATTTACATGTTCTCCCCATGTCTGCGTGGGTTTCCTCCGGGTGTTCCGGTTTCCTCCCACAATCAAAAAGACATGCATGTTAGGGTTAATGCTGTCTGTGCCCCTGAGCAAGGCAAGGGAAAGAAGAACTGGAGTTGGTCTCCAGGCACTGCAGCTGCCCACTGCTCCTATACAATAGGATGGTTACATGCAGAGAACACATTCATTGTAAGAATACAATTCTTTGTCAGATACAATGACAAAATAAAGTGGCTTTCTTCTACTTTCCAAACACCTCGTCTCAGTTGGTTTCAAACCCCAAAACATGCTGCACCAGAAGTCGGTCCACCCCAAGGATCAGGTCCCCCGGCACAAACAGAGCAATATAGTGTAGCTGGTAGGTGCCAGGAGGATTGACGTGACTTGTATATTGGGGAAACCAAACAGACTCTGGCCAAGAGGATGACACAACACAGGAGAGCTACCACGTCAGACCAGGACTCCACAGTCTACACCATCTACAGGCCAGGACTCCACAGTCTGCAACATCTACAGACCAGGACTCCCCAGTCTGCAACATCTACAGACCAGGACTCCACAGTCTGCAACATCTACAGACCAGGACTCCACAGTCTACACCATCTACAGGCCAGGACTCCACAGTCTGCAACATCTACAGACCAGGACTCCACAGTCTACACCATCTACAGGCCAGGACTCCACAGTCTACACCATCTACAGGCCGGTGGCCACTCTTTTAGGGATGGGGATGTGCACATCCTTGATAGGGAGGAACGCTAGTTTGAACGGGGAGTCACAGAGGCCATCTATGTGAAGAGGGAATGACCATCCCTGAACCGAGGGGGGGGCTAACAGTACATCTGTCACCATCTTACAATGCTGTGATTGTAACTATTCCCCAATCCTCTGTGAATAGTACACATGGCCACTGTAACTCTAGTTAATGCTCACACACATATTTGCATATGAAACTGGTGGTCGGTTTGGGTGGTTGTGCCACTGTATTTTTTATAAGGGTGGGGTACCTGCAGTCACTGTATTGTTTATAAGGGTGGGGATACCTGCAGTCACTGTATTGTTTATAAGGGTGGGGTACCTGCAGTCACTGTATTGTTTATAAGGGTGGGGGTACCTGCAGTTACTGTATTGTTTATAAGGGTGGGGGTACCTGCAGTCACTGTATTGTTTATAAGGGTGGGGGTACCTGCAGTCAGGTGAGAGTGAAGAGGTCACTTAGACGAGTGATGAAACATTTCTCTCAATAAACGTTGTGTCCACATGAACTGCTTCAGCTTTGTGTGACTTTATTACCTGGATTATCGAGCATGCATCAAGACATCACAATATGTGGTTAAACGTAATGAATGCGAAGCCCTGGATTTGGGCAGATGAATGTGGCACAATGAAAGAATGACAGTTCTGTAACTGGTCTGACCAGTGTTCAGAAAGTGCCTTGACCACCAGCAGGTCAGGGAGAAGCTACGGTGTCGTGGCGAAACAGACATCGACGACGTGATCTTTTTTGTACTTTACGAGACCAAAAGCAATGTACTTACTCTCCACATTCAGCCTGGCGTTTGCAGACAGCTTGCCCAGTTTGAAGGCGTAAACAGACTCATCATGTGTGTTGCAGTTCTTGACCTTCAGCGTGTGGACCACGCCATCCGATATGACCTCATATTTGTCACTGTTCTGCAGCTCAACTCCATTTTTGATCCACTGGGATCCTTTGACGTTGGCGTGGGTCAGCTCCAGGGTGAAGACAGCCTCCTGGGTCTCTGTCACGGTTTGGTTCCTCAGGGTCTTCTTAATCTTCACCACTACAAAAATCAAGCAGTTGCACAATCCAACACGTGAAAATTGTGTGTTCGAGATGTGATGGTTCATTGTCACGGCTCATCATTCAAGTTTTCGTAAGCGTTAACAATGTACTCTAAGCATCTGTAGCATGACCCTTCATTTCCATGACAACTATGTGCAGATACTGACAGCACCACTGTCAGTATCTGCACCGCTTGGTCATGCCATGGTTGTGTTTTTGTGTCGTGTTATTTCCTGTTCCCCATTCCCTTATTTGGCTTGCCCTTTCTCTTTTTTTTTCTTTTTGCATTTCCCCCCCTTTTTCTCCCCAAATGCACTTGACCAATTACCCACTTACCGGTCTCTGCTCCACCCCCTCTGCTGGTCCGGGGAGGGCTGCAGACTACCACACGCCTCCTCCCATACATGTGGAGTCACCAGCCGCTTCTTTTCACCTGACAGTGAGGAGTTTCACCAGGGGGACATAGCGCGTGGGAGGATCACGCTATTCCTCCCAGTTCCCCACCCCCCCGAACAGGCAACCCGATCAACCAGAGGAGGCGCTAGTGCAGTGACCAGGACACATACCCACATCCGGCTTCCCACCCGCAGACATGGCCAATGGAGTCTGTAGGGATGCCCGACCAAGCTGGAGGTAACACGGGGATTTAAACGGGCGATCTCCATGTTGGTAGGCAACGGAATAGACCGCTACGCTACCCGGACGCCCCTAACTTCCTCAAACTTAATAGTGATAAAACTGAGCTCCTCCTAGTAGGTGCTAAGTCTACTTTGGCTAAACCTGATCGTTAATAATTCTATAGTTCCTCCGTCGCCTCAGCTTAAGAGTCTTGGTGTCATCCTGGACAGCACATTATCTTCTGAAGCCCACATCAACAATGTTACTTCGTCTGCATACTTCCACCTACGCAATATTAAGTGTTTTCAGCCATCGCTTACACCCAACAGCACCGTCACTGTCACTCACACCCTGGTTACATCCTGTATTGACTACTGCAGTTCTGTCCTCTTTGCTCTTCCCCTCAAGTGTCTTCATATAGCAATCAGGAACATTTATTTGTCATTTCAGAAACTGCAACTGGTCAAGAGTTCCTGCCTGTATCATTACCAGAACTCCTTCACAGACCATATTCAGTTTCAGTGAAACAGGCCATTAATGCAGAACAGAATCAGTCTGGCTGAGGTGCCTGGTTAGGGAAAACAACTCCAAGTCATCATGTTATGGTACTCTCTTTCAACATGAGTTCAGAGGCGCATACATACCCTCCACTCTGAGGTTGGCTGTGGTCTTGGAGTTGGCCACCTGGTAGGTGTACTCTCCTGCGTCCTGGGGTCTGGTGATGACTATAACCAGGCGTCTGGTGGCTCCTTTCACCTCACTCACCACGTTCTCGCTGAAGTCCACTGGCTCGCCGTCCTTCAGCCACTTCCCCGCTGTGTCGGCATTGGCCACTTCACACTCCAGCTCAGCCGTCTGAGACTCTGCCACCAACACGTCCTGCAGGGGCCGAGTTATAGCGCCACCTAGTGAAAGCAGAAGAAAAATACTCAATTTTTCAGGGTAGAATTACACAAACAAGTCAAGGACAGTTCTATGTGGCTGTGGGGAAATTTTGAAAAAAGTTGAAATGAAGGTTAGTGGAAGAGTTTTTGAAAAAATTCTTGACACTAAATATCCTGAAGACATGTATGGCTCCTCTCTGATGTAATTCAATTCAATTCAGTTCAAAACTTTATTGCAGACTCAGGGTCCATAACAGACAAATAGGTAAAAGACAATCCCTAGACAATACACAGAGTAAACACAATAAAATTACATAAATGGAACAAGTCATTGTGTTATAAGAAGGCAGCTATACCAGTGGTCCCACAGCCGGGAGTGGTAGCGTGTGGCACTGAATCTTATATTAGTCAAACGGTTGATAATTACATTATCAGTCATTAAGCCGGCAAATAAATTTATACATAAGATTTCTTAGAAGAGCCTGAAAGGTACTGACTCCTGCAGCCACAAACATTTCACTTGCACTACACCATCTAGGTCTTTTCAGCAGTATTCTCATGGCGTCATTATAAGCCACTCGAAGCCTCTGTAAGCTGGCTTTTTTATAGTTTGACCACAGGGGGCAGTATAAAGTGTTGTACAATATGCTCTGAACAAACATCTTCACACTAACTGAACACATACCAAACTTGCATGACAGAGTGTTTGCTTGTGTATACATCATGCGGCATTGCCTATAAATATCATCATCGTCTGTCATTTGTTCAGTAATATAGTGCCCAAGATATTTCACCTTATTACATACCACAAGATTATTATCAGACAATTTAAAATCAGGAAATTTTAGAGGATTGACCTCTTTGGTTCTGCAGATCATGACAACACTCTACCTAGCATTGTATTTGATATCATGCTCCACACCATACAAAGAACATATATCAAGGAGCTCCTGGAGACCGGCGCTACAGGGACTAAGAATGACAAGGTCATCGGCATACATAATATGGTTCACCAAGGCTTTACCCATCATGCACCCAGTGTTACAGGCTTTCAGTTGCTTGGACAAATCATCAATATATAAATTGTAGAGAGCCGGAGACAGAATTCCCCCTTTTCTGATACCATTGCTAACCCCAAATGGGGCTGAAACACTATTACCCCATTTCACTTGCATAGTCTGGTGGGCATACCAATAAGCCAGAATTCTCACAATGTATTTAGGCACCCCTCTTTGACTCAGTTTAACAAACAACTTTCTATGATTAACACGATCAAAAGCTTTAGAAGCATCAGTAAAACACACAAGAACTGGTGAGTTTTGGCCTCTGTATTTGTTTACAATTTCCTTTAAGGCTTATATACATAAGTCAGTGCCATGTCTAGCTTTAAAACCAAACTGGTTATCTGTGGAGTTGATAAATTCATGCCCTCTATCCAGCAGGATTCTTTCTAGGACTTTTGACAGTATGCTGGCTAGAGGTACATATAGGCCTGTAGTTCTCTAGGCTGCATACTTTACCAGCTTTGTCCTTAATGACTGACACAAACAGTAGAGACAACACTGAGTCTGGTAACAAGCCATGGACCATAAAGCCAGTAAAACAGATAGCAAGGAGAGGCGCTATCCTCGGACTGGCATATTTAAGGTCTTCAGCAGTAATATGATCTAAGCCACTTGCCTTGTTAACAGACAGCTTGTTTATAGCTTGGTACGTCTCATGTGACATCATCACCATTGAATCATCACTCTCAGTATTGCCTACCTTATACAGATCACTGTGGACACAGTTGAATAAGGTACTGTAATGCTGTCGCCATAACTCAGCAATACTGTCTGTACCCGAGATACCATCAACAGTGCATGGTAGAGATGTTTTACAGCTGTTGAGAGCCCTCACTTCTTTCCGAAAATTAGCAGGATCCCTTCCTAGCAGCTTCTTAGCCGTGGAATCTGCCCTCATGGCTTGCTCATTTTTACAGATAAGTGAATGGCGTACTTGTATCTTGCATTAGTGAGCCTCTTGTGTTCAAGCTCAGGCCCTAGTCTGGGTCTGCCTACCATAGCCCACGATTTAAAGGCTTCACATGCTTCTTCATGATGCCCAGCCACATACTTGTTCCAACCAGACCTGATGTTATGTGTCTTATTTTTATACTTGTAGTAGGGCTTACTACCTTCATACAGAGCACTAACAATATCATCATACATGCAGCAGAGATCTCTCCTATGCCTCATATCCTTACAATTAAAGTCTCTGCACATAACTGCATCTCTAAGCAGATGTATATTACCCAAGGTTTCATCTGTATGGGCATGAAAGGCTAAGATGTCCTCCTTTGTAAGAGCTGACCGGTCCAACCTTTCTGCATTATCACTATCTCCATTGCTCGACAGCACAGACAGATGTTCCAACATTTATAGCCATAGCAAGAGGTATGTGATCAGTCGTTGCTGCCCCATACATAACACCCATACTCCCCAACGAGGTATGTGCATCAGCAGTGCAAATACAGTGGTCCAGCCATGACGTAGTGTGCCAGGCCTCACTTATGTAAAAGTATTTGTAGGCAACAAGACTTTGCTTGACAATATAAGATTATTATCTTGACAGAACCGAACCATGTGATTAGCAAATAATGAATTCCTGTCTGAGATATCAGCATTCAGATCCCCAATAGCATACACACTGGAAGAAGTATGAGCTTGAATAAAGGAATTGATGAATGCAAGCCTATTTAAATATTCATCCTCATTCTGCTGGCATTCATAGAGTGTATACACATCTAGGATAAAGAATTCCCTGTCATTGTGAGTAAACTGTATTGCAATGCACCATTCAACACCAACCCTAACCAAATTTATCAATGAGTAAAGCTTCTTATTCCATAGAATAGCCACACCCCCTGGTATCCTGCCTCTGACTATTCCCACGCCAAGGTCAGTTGTAGACTCCCCAGCCCCATGAAAGTTCCCATTGAAGGAGTTTAGTTTTTCCAGCTTTTGCCTTGCTAAAAATGTCTCTTGCATACATAGTATGTCACAGTTCTCCAAAAGGTTTTCAACAACTATGCGGCGAGCTTTATCCCCTGCACTCTGGCCCAGACGCAGGCCACAACAGTTGTATGACAAAACCCCAATGTTCATTTAGCAAGACTAGTGAGTGACCATATCATCAGCAGGCATACTCATCCCCCCCACAACAAAAGCCGTGTTTGATCCTGTAACTCCACCCCTGCGCGGCTCACAATAGAGCCGGACAAGTGCCCCTTCAGGCCAGAGCTCCGGATTGTACATTTCTCCAACCTCATTGCATTCGGCAGATATTTTAAATGAGCCGAATCTACTGTGTACAGAGCCAATCTTTTGACAGATAACATCACAGCCAAGTTTATCTTTAAGATGCCCAGACAGAGTGTCAGCGTCTAGGTCTGGTGTGAACTTGGTGGGAAAAACACTCACCAGCTTCGTCTTTACCACCTTGATATTACTCCCAGCTCCGGTACTAACAACATTAACGGATTTATTTTTCTGCCCGGGGCGAACACTACATGAGCTTGAGTGAATAGCAACTTGTGCGGGGCGACGTTTTACGACTTGACTCCACATAGAGGTGCCTGGCAGAGACGTTAATCCACCAGGACCCTCTGCTACCTCAGCCTTCTCCACTTCCAGAGTGGAGACCACTACTGGAGCTCCCCCCTCTGCTCCCAGGCCCGGGGCTTCCACCGGTGCAGCCCCAGATGCCATGCCGACCAGGCCGGCGGCTCCATCTATCGTGGTCATGACAGTGGCCCCAACCACCGCCACCGACGTATCTGGACCATTGCCCCCAGTCAGGCCAGCAGAGCGCTCCAGTGCACACACTCGGCGATCGGTCTTCTCAGCGATAAAGCGAAGATCTTTGCTCACAGTAGCATGTATCTGCATTGCATGCTTCATAGAGCTGACCTCCATGTACAGCTGCTCCATTCTCCCAAGCAGGCTCAAGACAGCCATGCTGGAGAACGTCACCGGCGGCAGAGCATCCAAGTAATGAGAGACAAATCTGGGACTCTTCTCTCCACACTAATTCAGTACATTAAGGCAAGACTTTATGTTACTGGCATCTTTCTTAGGCCCTTTATGGGAAATGAGCTGCTGCGTAGGACGGCAAAGGTTAAGCAGCACCTTCCTTGAGGTCTCTATCCACTCGGAGTCAAAATTGTTCTCAACCAACAACACGATCTCCTCCTGGGTCAGTGTCTTCATTTTTACAGCCAAGAAACTGAGTAGCTCATCCTCCACAATAATTCTGCCATCTTTAGTCTCATAAATCTCAGGTTCTGTGCGAAACCGAATCTGAGACCGGCAATGGCGTACAGTGTCCGCCATCTATATGGTTGTCAATTCATGTAATCGATGTTCGGGTAAAAAAAATAATCATAAAATACACAAACCATAAAATCAATTAAAATGATCCAAGATCTCCCGGAGTCGTTAAAAATGGTTAAAATTTAAAAAAATATGCAGAGCCTCAAAACAAACCGCCATTGGTAACCGGAAGCTGCCAAAAAGAATAATGAAGGTGAATTTCCTATATGTTGTCCTATATGTTGTAGTTCTATTGAATGAATGATGATTTAATGTAAGCATCTAATAAGCAGGACATAACATACAGATAATCCACGGTCAAAAATGTGAAGTGATGAACAAGTCCACACATCAAACTCAGTGAACACATCACCATATGATATACATATGATGCACATATGATGTACATATGACATACATATGAACTACATATGATATACATGTGATGTACATATTATCTACACGATATACCTGTGATGTACATATTATCTACATATGATGCACATATGATATACATGTGATGTACATATCTACATGATATACATATGATGTACATATATCTACATATGATGCACATATGCACATGATATACATATGATGTACATGATCTACATATAATCTACATATGATTTTCATATGATGTACATATGATGTATATATGATATACATATACATCAGATTATTTGTTACCTGTTGGAAAAGCAGTATGAGGAAGTACACACTTATTTTATATACCCCTTCTCACCTACTCTTGAGTTAATTCAGCTACTATACATTACAAACTCACTTCCTACTGTACTGTGTGGTTCACTGTACTGTACACTTCACTGTACTGTCTGGTTCTGTGTACTGTATACTTCACTGTACTGTCTGGTTCTCTGTACTGTATACTTCACTGTACTGTGTAGTTTACATTCAATGCATGTTGTGCTGCACAATACAAACTCACTACTGTGAACAATAAGCGAAAGAATAAACACATATGCTAACGTCATGTAGCAAGAATAAACACATGCTAATGTCATGTAGTAGGAATAAACACATTGTCATGTAGTGAGAATAAACATATGCTAATGTCATGTAGCAAGAATAAACATGCTAATGTCATGTAGCAGGAATAAACAAATGTTAATGTCATGTAGCAAGAATAAACCCCCACTTCCAGGATGCGGAAGGGCCTGTCGTAGGGGGGCTTCAGGGGGGTACGGTGGCTGTCGTGGCGGATGAAGACGTACCTGGCAGACAGCAGATTCTTGGGGACGTAGGACTGAGGGAGGCAGTGGTGAGACGTAGGGATCGGAGCAAAAGCGTTGCCACTGTCCCGGGCCACAGCCCAATGAGAAGCTGCTGACCAGGGAGCCACAGCGTCCAGGAGAAACTCACCCGGGACATGCAGCGGCTGGCCGTAAACCAGCTCGGCAGACGAGGACTGGAGGTCTTCCTTGGAGGCAGAGCGAAGGCCGAGCGTGACCCACGGGAGGCGATCGACCCAGTTGCTGTCCGTGAGGCTGGCACGAAGAGCGGCCTTCATAGACCGATGAAACCGCTCACAAAGTCCGTTGCCCTGCGGGTTGTACGCTGTGGTGCGGTGAAGCTTCACCCCCACCCCACCCCCACCCCCGCGACTGCAGTCCAAAGCTCCGACGTGAACTGCGGGCCCCTGTCAGAGGTGAGGTCAGCCGGCGTGCCAAAACGGGCCACCCAGGACCCGATGAACGCCCGGGCCACCTCAGTAGACGTGGTCAATGACAGGGGAACAGCTTCCGGCCACCTGGTGGTCCTGTCCACCATGACGAGAAGGTGAACCCGTGGGAGGGGGGCAGGGGGCCCACCAGGTCCACATTCACATGGTCAAAACGCCTCTCGGGCAGCAGGAATGGCGCCAAGGGGGCTTTGGTATGACAATGTACTTTGAACGGTGGCACACCACGCAGGAGTCAGCCCAGGCCTTGGCGTCCTTCCTGAGGCCGGGCCAGATGAACTTGGCCCCCACCAGCTTAGTGGACACCTTCACACACGGGTGGGAAAGGTCATGGATAACGTCAAAAACACGGCACCGCCAGCCGGTGGGCATCATGGGGCGGGGCTGGCCCCGTGGAAACGTCACAGAGGAGCATGGCGTTGGCGCTGTCAAACACCACATCCTCCAACTGCAGCCCCGTAGCAGCCGTCCGATAGGCCTGGATGTCCACGTCAGCGGCTTGGTCTGCAGCCATGGCAGCGTAATCGAGTCCCAAGTGAACGGACGCTGCCACCGCGCGGGAGAGGCAGTCAGTGACCAAGTTGTCCTTGCCAGCCACGTGCCGGCTGTCCGTGGTAAACTCTGAGATGGCAGAGAGCTGACGCTGTTGGTGCCCGGACCACGGCTCGGAGGTCTTGGCCATGGCAAATGTCAGCGGCTTGTGGTTGACGAAGGCAGTGAAACGGCGGCCTTCTAACAGGAACCTGAAGTGTCGGGAGGCGAGGAAGAGACCCAGGAGCTCCCGGTTGAAGGTGCTGTATTTCCGCTCGTTGTCCTTAAGATGTTTGCTAAAGAAGGCAAGGGGCTGCCAGGCGCCGCCCACCCACTGCTCGCACACCGCCCTGACCACAGAGTCAGAGGCGTCGGTCGTGAGGGCAATCGGGGCAGTGGGGGGCGGGTGCGCCAGCTAAGCGGCATTGGCCAGCGCAGCCTTGGCGTCGTCGAAAGCTTCGTCCAGTCTACCTCGCCCCTGGCTTCCTTGCCCCGCAGGGCCTCGTACAAGGGCCGCATGCGGGGAGATGTGTGGGGAATGAACCTGTTATAAAAGTTCACCATGCCCAGGAACTCCTGCAGGGACTTCACAGTGCGGGGGCGTGGAAAACTGGCGACGGCGTCCACTCTGGCAGGAAGCGGAACAGCTCCTTGCGGGGAGATGCGGTGGCCGAGGAAGTCGATGGACGACAGGCCAAACTGGCACTCTGGTGGGGTGACTATGAGTCCATCTGCCCCGAGCCACTTTAACAACTGCCGGAGCTGCGTCAGGTGCTCCTCCGTGGATGCGCTGGCCACGAGAATGTCATCCAAGTAAACAAACAAGAGCGGCATATCCCGTAGCACAGAGTCCATCAGCCGCTGGAACGTCTGCGCTGCCCCCTTGAGACCGAAGGGCATCCGCAGGAACTCGAAGAGTCCACATGGCGTGATGACCGCTGTCTTGGGCACGTCCCGAGGGTGGACCGGTACCTGGTGGGAGCCCCGCACCAAATGTACTTTGGAAGAGATGGTGGCCCCCGCCAGGTGGGCGGAGAAGTCCTGTATGTGCGGGACGGGGTACCGGTCAGGGGTTGTGGCGTTGTTCAGGCGACGAAAATCGCCGCAGGGGCGCCAACCGCCATCAGCCTTAGAAACCATGTGCAGGGGGGGAGGCCCACGGGCTGTCCGAGCGGCGCACGATGCCGAGGCGTTCCATGGGACAAACTCCTCCCTGGCGATCGCGAGCTTAGCAGAGTCGAGGCGCCGAGCACGTGCGTAGACCGGGGGGCCGTCGGTGGCAATATGGTGCTCCACGCCGTGCTTGGCCACCGCTGACGAGAACGTGGGTGTGGTGAGGTCAGGGAACTCTGCGAGCAGGCGTTGATACGTATCTCCGGCGTCGAGCATGTTTGACAGGCCGAGCGTCCCTGCACCTCCCAGTGTGTACGGGTATGTAGCGAAAGAGACAGCGTCGATCAAGCGACGGTTCGTAACATCCACCAGCAGCCTGAAGGCGCACAGGAAGTCCGCACCCAGGAGGGGAACCGACACCACGGCCATAACCAAGTCCCAGCCGGAACACCGCCCGCCGAAACACACCTCCACATACCTGGTGCCGTAGGTACGTATGGGCGTGCCGTTCGCGGCATCCATCGGGGGGCCTTGTCCGCCGGCCATGGTGTCCGTGGCAGACGCAGGCAGGATGCTACGCTGAGCGCCCGAACCGACCAGCAGCCGCCGGCCAGATGAGGCGTCGTTGATAAACAACAGCCTGCTGTTCTCGCCGGCGCTCATAGCTGCTATTGAGCGCCCCCTGGCGTTTCCCTGGACGCTGAAGCTGCATGGCGGGCGACACTGCTTGGCCCTGGCACCAAACCTGTTGTGGTAATAACACAGCCCGCTGCTGTCACGCTGCTGGCGGAGGGCAGCCACCGCAGCCGCGGTGCCCGCTGCGCCCTCCAGCGGCGGGGGTAAGGTCTGGGTGGGGAGCACCGCATGAACGAACTGCTGCCGGTTGGCGAGGGAAATCCTGTCCGCTTCCGCACCCAGAGCGCGGTAGTCTTTGGTGGAGGAGAGGGGGGGGGGAGCTGGCTAGCGCTGTGCGCACAGGCGCTGGGAGCTGCCGCAGAAACATACGGGTGAGAATGAAGGAGGGTTCCGCCGAGCCCAAAACGGCCAACATCTTCTCCAGCAGCTCGGAAGGTTTGCTACCGCCGAGTCCGTTGAGTGACAGCAGGCGACCCGCCTTCTCCATCTCCGACAGCTGGAAGAGCTGCAAAAGGAAGCCCACAGCCGGGGGGGGGGCTTCCAGTAGCCCCATAGCTCGGGCCGTGGTCCGGGCATCCAACGCCGCCACCACGTGGAAACACCTCGTACTGTCCCGCGTTATTCCTCCCAGCTCGAACCGGGCTTCAATGGGCTGAAACCATGGCCGGGGACGGTGCTGCCAAAACTCGGGCTACTTCACCGTCGCTGCTGAGATGCTAGCGCTAACATGAGCCGTACCGTTAGCATCACTCGGAACCGGAGCGGTGTCGTCATCGCTTTGGGTCGACATGTTCGTTGTCAACGTGCGGGGTCACCAATGGGGGAGTGCAGGGATGAGGAGACGGAGAGGTCGAGGCGAGTCCATCCCGTTTACTCGCCACACAAAACAACCCCGATACAGCACAATCTCTCCTGGCAACCAGCTAACCAACCGCTAGCTGCTGCTAACATGGCTCCACCCCGGAAACTCTAAGCAGTGCCTACGTCATCACTCTAAAATGTCCGCCTTAAAGGAGCAGTAGCCCTTGGTGAATCTACCCTCAACTGTGCATCAGCACAGTAGGTTGGTTTTGTAGATGTGAGCCCATACCACCACACAGTAGATCAGATATGGTCAAATAAATGTTCATTAATCAATGTTCTATTAATGAATTACTGAGGAACTCGTACTGACATGGACATGGACATCTACATGGCTAGAAGACGTCTTGGCTGATGTTAAACCTACCAGAGACGGTGAGTTTGGCACTAGACGTCTTTTCCCCAGCATGGAAGGCATAGCTGCCCTCCTCATCTTTCATGGCATCGGTAACAGTCAGAGAATGAATTGTGCCCTTGGACTCCATCTTGTGTTTATGACCAGCTTTGAGCTGCTGGTTCCTAAAGGTCCAGACCGGATCAATGCCAGGATGAGACACCTCAACCTGAAAGGTGACGTTCTGGGACTCTGAGCACACCCTGTCCTCCATGTGCCTCACTATTTGCACCTCTGTGAAAACAAATGAAGTGAAGAAAAGAAAACATTAAATTGAACTCCAGAACTGGGGCCGATTCGCCATCACATTGTAAGTCACTTGAATTCCAACAGAGATTTTGGAGAGAACAATGACAAATCAAACAGGATATGGGACCACTGTATTAAACATAAATTTAAATACTTTTTTAAAATTCTGAACTGACCACAGATCTGGTGAATTTACGCATATTTAAAATAAACGATTTAAGGGGATCTTACGCTCGACAGAAAATTTGCAGCTGGTGTCCACTCTGCCAACTATCAGTTTGTATTGTCCCTCGTCAGAGGCGAAGGTTCTGGTGAAGACCAGACGCTGCTTGGCTCCCTTGGCCACCATGTGGATTCGGTCATTGGGCATCACCAGCTTGTCATTGTGGTACCACTTGACTGAGCTGACATCCTGGGCTGAGATCTTCGCTTCCAGAACAGCCTTGGTGCCCTCTACAGCACTGATGTCCTTCAGTGGCACCAGAATATCAATTGCTATGAACAGAGTGAGGCGAGAAATGATCAAAAACAATAGAGAATATACATGTTTTAAATAATTTCATAGTTCTGGTTGCATAAATCTGTTTATCTATCAAGCACACAAAGCGACAGCAGATAATATTCAGTATGTAGCACTGTGTCTGGGCAGATACTATGTTGCCTGTCCTGTTGACTGTGTCCAATTGCTACAGTAACAATAAATGATGCTTAACATGGAGCCAAATCAGGGCCAAATGTTCAAGTTCACCAATAAAATTGTAACTGAAGTTAGTCGAAATTGAAACTTTAAATAGGTGTCTTGAACTCTAAAAAAAACCAACAAAACAAAACACAATGAACTTCACAAAAGTAATCTAATTCAATAAAATATCTTAAAAGTTTAACTTGTTCCAGAATTTTCTTTGAACAAATTATTTTCATTTCTGACGTCTCATTTCACACACAACTCTTGTCCCAATTAGAAATGTTTTTTGTTCGATTACACATTTTTGAAATACAAATCTCTTTCTCAATTACGAAACTGTTGGCCCTTTTCTGGCGTGGGGGCGGGAGGGAGCTGGGAGGAGCCCAAAGAGGGCACAGCATTTTTTGAGTGCCATCATAACAAAGTAAGTTAGGGCTCTGCTATGTTCCTGTCTGCTGAGCGCTGGTGGGCATTGGTTTGGAGAAGGATAAGATCAAGATGGCATCTGATAGACCTCAAACACCTGCAGGGAGGCAGGTAAGAAATATTAACGTTTAAAAATTATGTGAAATAAAGCACATTATCATCCTATAACTTAGCTAGCTAGCTAAATCCTGGATAAGATAGCTAAGATAAATACAGCAAAGCAGAGGTACAGAAAAATAATATAAGATGAGCTAAGATAGGTCAAGATAAGGTCAATGGTATTCCAGATGATGATAAAGCATTTTATTTCAACATAATTTTTAAACATTAACATTTCTTACCTGCTGCCTCACAGGTCTTTGAGATCTATCAAACACCATCTTGATCTTATCCTATCCCCGACTTGGCTCCATAATTAATAAATGGTGTCATGAATTAATGCAACATTGTATCTCACTTTGAACGTTGAGTTTCCCAGAGGTGGAAATGTCCTGAGCAGGAACAATGAAGGAGTAGGAGGCAGCGTCCTCTCTGCTGACATTCTCCAACAGAAGCTTGTGCACCAGCTTGTCAATGACAATGTGGACATGATCCGAGGCAGAGATGGCCTGACCATTCTTCATCCAGGTTCCTTCAACATTCTCCTGGGAGAACCTTACCTCCAACTGAGCAATGTCCCCCTCACAGACAGTCAGGTCAGTCAGGGGCTGCATCAGGGTCACAGGGCGCACTGTAAAAACACATTTTTCATTACCATCCTTGCTGTCGATAATTATCTTTACATTGCAGCGCACAGCCACTAGCAGCACTACCAAACACAAAATTACAGAGAGTCTTAAGTCAAGTATGAGAGTTATTGTTTTATTTATTATTGAGACCAGCTCAAGCTGTTTACATTTCATCTTTAGGGAGGCGCTGGTTCTCAGATCTCCACAGACAAAGGTGTATTTTCCCTGGTCCTCCTTCTTCACATCTTTGACAGTCAGAGTGTGTCTTCCACGGCGGGAGGACATGACATATTTACTGCTGGGAGAGATCTCCTTGTCTCCAAAGAACCAGGTGCCCTCGGCATCCTCACGGGACAGCTCAACCTCAAACTCTCCAGAGTAGGTCTCTGGCACCTCAATGTTCTCTAGGTTCTTAATGAGATCCAGAGCTGCACCTGTTCATCAGACACCATGCCTCACGTTATCCATATACCCATATAATTAATCACATTGACAGAGATCAGACGCAGAAAGAGACAGGTGATGAAGTGCTTACCTTCTACGTGTAGTCTTGCACTAGTTCTGATGCCCTCATCATCTGTAACAACACAGCTGTACTCTGCATCATCCTTCATATCAATGATCAGCACAGACAGGAGGTGAACTTTTCTGTCGGAGTGCATCCTGTATTTGTCCCCAGAGAAGATATCCATGTTGTTCTTCATCCATTTAACCTTTACAAAAGGCTCACTGGTCTCACATTCAAAGGCTGCCATGGTGTCCTTCTCCTTGGCACTTACATCCTCCAGGTGTTGGGTAAAGCTAATTGCTGTCTTACCTGCAATAACAAAAAAATTGAGTGAGACCTTGAAAAGCTTTACAACAAAAACAAAGTATGTGACTGGTGAGAACGTTTGAATAAATGTTTAGAATTTAAAGTGCCAAACGCAAGGATTTCCACTGTCCATTAGATTACTGCCTTTTGTGAGTCGACCATTTTTAATGCTCCTCTCTGGTTGGTCCACCAGAGAAAAAGTTCCACTTTATCCTCTTTGGTGGCCTAATCCTTGTTCGCTAGCTAAATAAATGTCCATTGCTATCTTGTGGTAATGCACTATTTTTGTTAATGAGCTATTTTGTTCCTTCTCCATAGGAGAGGAAGTTCCGTTCCACCTATCCTCTTTTTCTTCTTTTTTTTATTTTTCCCCTTTTTCTCCCCAATTGTACTTGGCCAATTACCCCACTCTTCTGATCCGTCCTGGTCTCTGCTCCACCCACTCTGCCGATCCGGGGAGGGCTGCAGACTACCACATGCCTCCTTCGATACATGTGGAGTTGCTGGTCGCTTCTTTTCACCTGACAGTGAGGAGTTTCACCAGGGGGACGTAGCACATGGGAGGATCACGCTACCCCGCCCCCCCCAGTTCCCCCTCCCCCCTGAACAGGTGCCCCGACCAACCAGAGGAGGCGCTAGTGCAGCAACCAGGACACGTACCAACATCCGGCTTCCAACCTGCAGACACAGCCAATTGTGTCTGTAGGGACGCCCGGCCAAGCCAGAGGTAACGCAGGGATTCGAACTGGTGATCCCCGTGTTGATATTGCCTATCCTCTTTGGGAGACCAAACACTGCTGACAGAAGTAAAACAGTCCCTATGCACAGCTTGAGATGTTTTCGCACAAAGTGTTGGATCAACATCATTTTTTTAAATGCAAATGCTTTCAGAAGAAAGGGGGTTTCATGAATTGAGAATGAGATGAATCATTATTGTTTTACTGCAGTCGGTGATGTGTAGTAATGAAACGGACATTAGTTTATATGAAAAAGTTAGATTACCATTTTAAAAAGAGCTGTACCTTGCACCAATAGGAAGGCATGACTTGAGGCTTCCCCAGCAATGTTCATAGCTTTGACCATGATACTAGCAGAATCTTCTGCTGTCACATCTCTGATCACTAATTCGCATACATGGTCCTCAGGCCAGTACCAGTAGATACGGTCAGACTTCTCCAGCTGGACGCCATTCTTGAACCACTGGCATTCAGGTTCTGGTCGGCCAATCACTCTGACTCTGAAGCGAACTTCATCCATCGGAGTGACTGTCTTGCTGGAAATACGTTCAAGGATCTTAGGAGCTTCCATGCTGGGAGAGAGCTGGACCTTTTCAGGTTTGATTGTGGGAATAGCCACTTTACCCTGTTCCTCCATTTTTTTCCTCTCAGCCTCTTCTTTCTCCTTTAAGCGATGAAGAAGCTCATCCTTTGTCTTCTTCAGCAAGTCCTCATAAGAATCATCCTTCTTGCGAGCCTTGAAATCCATAGCAGATATCGACTCATAGTAACCTTCCTCTGTCCTGCGCTTAAATTTACTTTTCAGTTCGTCTGACTCCTCTGAGGTTTTCTCACGAACAACCCTATGGGTCCTCCTCAGTTTGACCACTTCCCTGTCCTGTGTGATCTCACCAGGTCGGTCCACCTTGACAACATCAAAGCCCACTTTGCCAAAATCTTGTGTAGACTCTGCTGCCTTCACTTCTGGTGCACGACGTAGGATGGACCTGAAGTCTTCTCTCTGTTGTATCTCCAGTTTCACGGTGTGTTCAGCTGTACCTAAGGGATTATCTGCAACAATCCTGACCTCTCCAGAATCATAGGACTTAATATCAATAATCTCTAGATAGTAGATACCATCGTAACGAAGTCTGTATCTTTTACTCTTGCGAATAAGTTGTCCATTAATGTACCAGTTAACCTTAGGGGTGGGATAACCAGTCACTCTGCAACGGAATCTTGCAATGTCGCCTTCCAGGACTCGGACTGGTTCAGGAACCAGTACAATCTCAGGCTTAGTCTTCTCAGTTTCCTCCTCAGCACTGACTCCATAGGGTCCTCCCTCATGAGCCACACGTTCCATCTCATCAATTCGGTGTACTCCCTTCCTGCCCTCAGGAAGCTGTGTTTCTTCAACAAGACCTTTCTCATCCTTGACAATCAGGGTGGCCGAGGTCTGGTCTACTCCAAACTTGTTAGTAGCTCTGCAGGTGATGACACCACTGTCTCTAGCATAAGCGACTTCATAGTCCAAACTGCAGTAGCCAAATTCATTGACCATGCGCAACCTGTTGGCAGCTGCAAGGGGTTTGCCATCATGCAACCACTCCACTACCATTGTTGGGTCACCAATAGGAGTCAATCTGCACTCAAAATGAACTGGACCAAAGCGCTTCATTCTCACAGAAGTCAGCTTCTTCTTGAACTGTGGTTTCTGCTGCTTCTCCTTGTCATAAAGGTCTCCCTCCTCCCACTGCTCTTGGCCATAGCGAAGATGCAGGGGTTCCAACTCTGGAGCAGCAATCTCCTTGGCCTTGTAGGTTCCTTTGGGAATTATGAGCTTCCTCTCTGCCTGAGGTGCAGAAAAGTCAACTTCAACATTGACTCTACAGCGAGTAGTATCTCTTCCAGCCTTGTTGATGGCTGTAGCTGTATACCAGGCACTGTCAGAGGCAGCTGGTGAAGGGATCTGGAATTTGGCCTCTCCTTTTGTGCCTTCAATCCTGAAATACACATTTTGATTATTTCTTCAGGATAGTCTACTGGTCTACTTCTATGTCACTCCTTGAACATTATTAAGTGATCATCATTACATTTCATTTATCATTAAAATAAAACATACTTGATATGTGGATATTTGTTTTGGGTGATAATGTCACTGTTTTTCAGCCACACAATGTCAGGGATGGGGTTTCCAATGGCTTTAACAGCCAACTCAACCAGAGTGCCTTGCTTTACACTGATGTTCTTCAGCTTCTCCATAAACTGTGGGCGCACAAGGCTTTCTCGAGCTGTAAAGCATTAAATACATTTCTGGTCAAAAGTGCCAAAGGAGAAATTAATTTGAAACAAAACAAATTTTTAAAAAGTGTATTTTATTACTGATATTTTTTCCATTGTGAAAGATTTGTGACAAAGTGTTACCATCAACGGTGAGAGTTATGGAGACAGAGGATTTTCCAGCTCTGTTCTGAGCAACAACTGTCCACTCTCCAGAGTCTTGGGGCATGGCTGGAACTATAATCAGGGACTGTGTTCCATCCTCCTTTACCACTATCTTGTGGGTGTAGTCACTGACCACTTGTTGTCCTGAGAAGAGGAGGGTGAACGGAATGTAACTGACAAGCGAATGACTCAAGTCAAAAAAGTTTCTGGCACTGTGTGAAGATTGGATGCATGTCATTTACCGTTGTGGAACCAGTATGTCTCTGGCATTGGTCTACCAACAATTTTCAGGTCAAATCTGGCGGTCTGTCCCTCAGAGCATTTACATGAAGAAGGCTTCATGACAAATACAGGCTTGTAGAGTCTCTCCAGCTGAGCTTCATCTGTCTCATCAAGCCTGCGAGCAGGAGAGCGTCCAGGAGAACGGCTAGAGGAACGTCCAGGCGAGTAACTCAGAGTACGAGGAGATGTTGACCTGAGAGAGTATCAAAGTCATCAATACCAAGGTATTCATAGTGATTCATAGTTATAACTATTTCTCAGTCTTTTGATATGGAGTCCTACTTGATTCTCTGCATCGCTGGCTGGGGTGTGTATCTCTGAGGTGTTCCTGCTCCTGATGGCTCCACATATAGCTTCCCAGAGCTGACAGCATTCCCTTTCATGTTACTTGCAAAGGCTGTGTAAACACCCTCATCCTCTGGCAGCACCATGGCTAGACGCAGGCTGGCTCTTCCATCCTGGAGAACCTCCATCTGGTAACGACCGCCATGTTTGATGCGATTGCCATCTTTGTACCATACAATCTGTGGAAAGAAGAAAACGATATTGAGGAAATGCTAACATATTTACATTAGGCCCACACCAAAATAAAGTATTCTTCATATTTATTAGTCTTTATTTAGACCATAGGAAAGTGTAGCTGAGTAGACAGAGTGAAGAAAACACAGGACAGAATAATCTGGTGGGATTTTATCCCATGTCACTAGGGCACTCATTGACAGAGACAGGAGATGAAACCACTACCAGCGGGTTGCTAACCATGTGCCATGGAGAGCCATGTGTATGCAGGTTTTCATTCCAACCTGACTCCACACCTGGTGATTTCACTGATACATTCTTCATCTTTGGTTGAAGAGTTGCTCATCAGTGAAATCACCTGGTGTGCAGTCCGGCTGGAATGAAAACCTGCATACACATGGCTCTCCATGGCACATGATTAGCCACCCCTGGACTAAACTATCAACTGGACACAGAAAATTTTCTCTTTGACCATGTCTTTTAAAATATATTGAAAGCTGATTTTCTTCTTTACCTTGGGCAGTGGCATTCCAGCCATTCTGCAGTGGAAAGTGACACCCATCCCCTCCATAATCCTGTAGTTTTTGACCGGAGTGTCAAAGGCTGGCTGTACAGCCTCGTCCTCTGTTGCGGTCACAATTAGTTCACCGTCCGCTGACACTATTTCTCTATAGGTAATCTTCATGATGCGCAGCTCAATCTCCTGGATGATCCTCTGCTCAAAGGCAGATATGTGGAATTCCTGGAGAAAATTAAAGTCAAGTTTTTCATTTAAATCAACAAGTCATTGCTGAGATTGTAATTCATATTGCTGAAAGCAAAAGTGAACAAGCCATTGGTACCGTTTCTGAGACATAGCTCATTGGGGTTGTCACCCTCTTCTGTTCCATCTCATACTGAGTCACAACCACAACCGGCTCCTGTACCACCGTTGTTGTCAACTCTGTTTTATACGTCACATCATGCTGCTTCATGTAGGCTTCATACTCCTCTGAAAACCCAAAACAGGAGTCCAATGAGCCAAAAGTCCACACACAACTCTGGTAAAGATACTCATCAATATAACCTAAATCCATTGGTACTGTTTCAAGTGACTTTGGTTGCTGATGAATTTGACCTAGTTCTGCAAAATAAGTTTCCCCCTGTATGATCGAAAACTTTGGTCCCACAAGGAGTCAAGAAATCAAAAACTAGAATAAAACAAAACATTTGAAAATATGATTTATAGCATATCTCTAAGCAAGCAACAGAGAAGGTAAGATAACTCGAATGAGAAATAGTTGACTGAACAAACCCTCCTCCAGCAGGTTAGCTGAAGCCGAGGCCTCTCCGGCCTGGTTCTTGATGTAGATGGAATACTCTCCAGCATCGTCAGCGAAGGTCATGGATATCTCTAATCTGCACTCTCCAGTCTCCTTTTTGTAGGAGACTTTGTATCTGGTGGTGGAAACAACAACATAGTCATTAATAAAACCCAGCACATAGTTACTTGAGAGCATAAGAAGAAAAAAGTGTTCGAACGTGTGTACCTGTATCCAGTAGTAAGTGGCACACCACTCTTCTTCCAGATAATGTGTGGTTTGGGGCTTCCTCCCACCTGGCAGTCAAAGGCCACACTTCCTCCCTCCACTAGCTTCTGGACGGTGGGCTTCTTGATGAAGAAGGGAGTGACAGTCTCTGCTGTGCTCACCTCCGACACACTCTGTAATGTGGTCTCCACAGCAACCCTGAAGTGATGTTTAAACCCAGGTTTACACAAAATGAAATGGGTGTGTCGAAGAAGGCTGTCTCACGTATTTTTAGGAATCGACATTTACAATTAATCTATACTAACTACAAAAACCTCACCAAAGTACTTCAATAAGACATCCAGGCCCTTTGGTCAAATGTTATGCCTCACCTTTTCTCTTGTGTGATTCCGGTCTCAGTGACTGTAGTCGTCTCTTCTCTGCTGTCTATTTCCTCTGACACTAGCACAGAGAAAACAGCAGTTTACACACCCGAAAGGGTAACAACAAATCTATTATTTTGAGTTGACTGAACACTAAACTCTTCCATAACTTATGCTGTCGGCAGATATTATTGTTTATCAATGGTCTTTTTTCCCCCTCCATTTTCTCCCCAGTTGTACTTGGCCAGTTACCCCAGTCTCTCCCGAGCCGACCCGGTCTCTGCTCCCCCCCCTCTGCTGATCCGGGCAGGGCTGCAGACTACCACATGCCTCCTCCCATACATGTGGAGTCACCAGCCGCTTCTTTTCACCTGACAGTGAGGAGTTTCACCAGGGGGACGTAGCGCATGGGAGGATCACACTATTCCCCCCAGTTCCCCTCCCTCCTGAACAGGCGCCTCAACCGACCAGAGGAGGCGCTAGTGCAGCGACCAGGACACATACCCACATCCGGCTTCCCACCCACAGACACGGCCAATTGTGTCTGTAGGGACGCCCAACCAAGCCAGAGATAACATGGGGATTCGAACCGGCGATCCCCGTGTTGGTAGGCAACGGAATAGACTGTCACGCTACCCGGACGCCCTCCTTATCAATATTCTTGTCATGCCAAAAGGAAAACCCAAAGCATGTGGCTTTTTTTTTCTAAGAAATCAGTTTTAATTCTGAAGACAAGATTATTTTATATTGTGTGTGTGTGTGTGTGTGTGTATATATATATATATACACATACACATACACACACACACACATGTATATATATATATATATATATATATATATACGTCCACAGTGCTGTTTTTTTTTTCCTTTGCCCTTTTGTATGTGTTTAAGTGGGAGAGTACTGCTGGCATCGTGTGTGGCTGCCGCATCTCCCTCTCGTAGCCCCCCTTCCCATCCACCCCTGTATATTGTGTTGTGTTTATCTGTTGTTTTGTTTCACCTCGTTTATTGTAAAGTCACTCTGAGTGTTAGAAAAGCACAATATAAGTTTGATTTATCATTATTATTATTATTATTATTATTATTATTATATCAATACAGATGCAGGAAAAAAGTTTTAATACATAGCGGTACAGGCCTGTTTCGTGCGTCTCACACTCATCAGCTGCCATATATATATATATATATATATATATGGCAACACATGAGATCAACTCAAGTGAGGGAGACTGAGTTCGTCATATTGAACCGGTTACCTTTGACGAGCAGGTAGGACGACGTGCTGACAGTTCCAGCCTCGCTGGTAGCTGTGCAGGTGAAACGGCCACTGTCTTCAGCAAAGGCCTCACGGATCACCAGACGGGCAAATCCATTCTCATAAATGATCTGGAAGTCAATGGAGTTCTCTATATTGTAGTCCTCTCTGAACCACATGATGGTGGGGGTGGGGTGACCAGTGATCTGGCATTCCAGAGTCACAGACTCCCCCTCTGTTACCGTCAGGTTCTTCAGACCCTGGACAAACAGCATACACACATCATGTTTTCAGATCAGCTGCATGTCTCTACTCATTTACACTGTCTTCATCATGTCCATCAAATCTCCTTTCTAGAACATGGGTCACCAGCACATGTGTTAACAGTGTCATTATGTCCTCATCGTGTCTATCACGTCTCCTTTCTAGAACACGGGTCACCAGCACATGTGTTAAGTGTGATTATGTCCTCATTGTGTCTATCACGTCTCCTTTCTAGAACACGGGTCACCAGCACATGTGTTAAGTGTGATTATGTCCTCATCATGTCTCTCACGTTTCCTTTCTAGAACACAGGTAAACAGCACATGTGTTAACAGTGTGATTATGTCCTCATCATGTCTCTCACTTCTCCTTTCTAGAACAGGGGTCACCAGCACATGTGTTAACAGTGTGATTATGTCCTCATCATGTCTCTCACTTCTCCTTTCTAGAACAGGGGTCACCAGCACGTGGGTTAACAGTGTGATTATGTCCTCATCATGTCTCTCACTTCTCCTTTCTAGAACAGGGGTCGCCAGCACATGTGTTAACAGTGTGATTATGTCCTCATCATGTCTCTCACTTCTCCTTTCTAGAACACGGGTCACCAGCACGTGGGTTAACAGTGTGATTATGTCCTCATCATGTCTATCACGTCTCATTTCTAGAACACGGGTCACCAACACGCGTGTTAACAGTGTCATTATGTCCTCATCACGTCTCTCACTTCTCCTTTCCAGAACATGGGTCACCAACATGTGTGTTAACAGTGTGATTATGTCCTCATCATGTCTCTCACTTCTCCTTTCTACAACATGGGTCACCAGCACATGTGTTAACAGTGTGATTATGTCCACATCATGTCTATCATGTCTCATTTCTAGAACAGGGGTCACCAGCACATGTGTTGACAGTGTGATTATGTCCTCATCATGTCTATCACTTCTCCTTTCTAGAACACGGGTCACCAACACGTTTGTTAACAGTGTGGATTATGTCCTCATCATGTCTCTCACTTCTCCTTTCTAGAACATGGGTCACCAACACGTTTGTTAACAGTGTGGATTATGTCCTCATCATGTCTCTCACTTCTCCTTTCTAGAACATGGGTCACCAGCACGTGTGTTAACAGTGTGATTATGTCATCATCATGTCTCTCACTTCTCCTTTCTAGAACATGGGTCACCAGCACATGTGTTAACAGTGTCATTATGTCCTCATCATGTCTCTCACTTCTCCTTTCTAGAACACGGGTCACCAGCATGTGTGATAACAGTGTGATTATGTCTTCATCATGTCTCTCACTTCTCCTTTCTAGAACACGGGTCACCCGCACGTGTCTTAACAGTGGGATTATGTCCACATCATGTCTATCATGTCTCATTTCTAGAACACGGGTCACCAGCACGTGTGTTAACAGTGTGATTATGTCCTCATCATGTCTCTCACTTCTCCTTTCTAGAACACGGGTCACCAGCACATGTGTTAACAGTGTGATTATGTCTTCATCATGTCTATCACTTCTCCTTTCTAGAACACGGGTCACCAACACGTTTGTTAACAGTGTGATTATGTCCTCATCATGTCTATCACTTCTCATTTCTAGAACATGGGTCACCAACACGTGTGTTAACAGTGTGATTATGTCATCATCATGTCTCTCACTTCTCCTTTCTAGAACATGGGTCACCAGCACATATGTTAACAGTGTGATTATGTCCTCATCATGTCTCTCACTTCTCCTTTCTAGAACATGGGTCATCAGCACATGTGTTAACAGTGTCATTATGTCCTCATCATGTCTCTCACTTCTCCTTTCTAGAACACGGGTCACCAGCATGTGTGATAACAGTGTGATTATGTCTTCATCATGTCTCTCACTTCTCCTTTCTAGAACACGGGTCACCAGCACGTGTCTTAACAGTGTGATTATGTCCACATCATGTCTATCACGTCTCCTTTCTAGAACACGGGTCACCAGCACGTGTGTTAACAGTGTGATTATGTCCTCATCATGTCTCGCACTTCTCCTTTCTAGAACACGGGTCACCAGCACATGTGTTAACAGTGTGATTATGTCTTCATCATGTCTATCACTTCTCCTTTCTAGAACACGGGTCACCAACACGTTTGTTAACAGTGTGATTATGTCCTCATCATGTCTATCACTTCTCCTTTCTAGAACACGGGTCACCCGCACGTGTCTTAACAGTGGGATTATGTCCACATCATGTCTATCGCGTCTCCTTTCTAGAACACGGGTCACCAGCACGTGTGTTAACAGTGTGATTATGTCCTCATCATGTCTCTCACTTCTCCTTTCTAGAACACGGGTCACCAGCACATGTGTTAACAGTGTGATTATGTCTTCATCATGTCTATCACTTCTCATTTCTAGAACATGGGTCACCAACACGTGTGTTAACAGTGTGATTATGTCATCATCATGTCTCTCACTTCTCCTTTCTAGAACATGGGTCACCAGCACATATGTTAACAGTGTGATTATGTCCTCATCATGTCTCTCACTTCTCCTTTCTAGAACATGGGTCACCAGCACATGTGTTAACAGAGTCATTATGTCCTCATCATGTCTCTCACTTCTCCTTTCTAGAACACGGGTCACCAGCATGTGTGATAACAGTGTGATTATGTCTTCATCATGTCTCGCACTTCTCCTTTCTAGAACACGGGTCACCAGCACATGTGTTAACAGTGTGATTATGTCTTCATCATGTCTATCACTTCTCCTTTCTAGAACACGGTTCACCAACACGTTTGTTAACAGTGTGATTATGTCCTCATCATGTCTATCACTTCTCATTTCTAGAAAATGGGTCACCAACACGTGTGTTAACAGTGTGATTATGTCCTCATCATGTCTATCACTTCTCATTTCTAGAACATGGGTCACCAGCACATGTGTTAACAGTGTGATTATGTCCTCATCATGTCTATCAAGTCTCATTTCTAGAACAGGGGTCACCAGCACATGTGTTGACAGTGTGATTATGTCCTCATCATGTCTATCACGTTTCCTTTCTAGAACACGGGTCACCAGCACGTGTGTTAACAGTGTGATTACGTCCTCATCATGTCTATCACGTTTTCTTTCTAGAACACGGGTCACCAGCACGTGTGTTAACAGTGTCATTATGAAGTAAGGGGGCTGTTGGATGATGACAGTCATGAATGTGTATACATGATAATGAATGGGAAACAGGAGTGGACAGAACTCACCATGGCTAGAGTTGGAGGAACTACAGGCTCCTGGGCAGGTGTGGGGACGGCGGCAGCCTCCTGTGGAAACAACAGTCATACGTTGGAACAAAGAAATAATGAGCGCTCTTTATATGCGTGTGCACAACTTTTGGATGGTGGGATGGAGGCCAGCTAGAACAAATACAATCCAACAGGGATCAAACCAGGACAACACCACACAAAGACGAAGGTAAAGAGATGAAGACAGGAAAAGAAGTAAAAAAGGAAGGTAAAGAGATGAAGACAGGGAGGGGTGAGCCAGGTTGGGCTGTTTCCACGAAGCAGGTGAGCTCTTAATAAAGACACGTGTGATTGGCTGTGGCATTCAAATGAAGAGGTGGTTTTAACCAACAGGCAGGCAGGAGATGGTCCACACAGTGTTAAATGGGAGGTAAAGAGCCAGAGAAAAGGAATACCAACCTGAGGTTCCCAATCCTCAAACTCCTCCTCACTCAACGCATATGTTGCCCCTGTCTGTAACTGCCTGTCATACTGAGCCTGATATCTGGAGTCTTTAAACGGAGGAGGAGTGGGCTCAGGGGTCCCCCGTGTTTCCACAACTCTACGAGAAGGGCTGGGAGACTTGACTGGCTTGATGATTTTTCTAGCGGTAGCAGACGATAACTCTTTCTGCAGTGTGGCAATGGCAGAGCCTGCCCTGGTAACCTGACCAGCCCAAGAAGAACAGTGTTTATTACCATCAGCAAGACAACACAGAGAACACAGAACACAGAACACAGAACACAGAATCTGTTCCTCGGTTTGACTGATCACAAGTAGCGATCTGATCCTGGTGAACCTTTCTAAAAACACTGAAAAGGATTTTAATATTATATGTATCCCTGTGATGATCTGGCGGCCTGCCCAGGGTGTCTTCCCGCCTGCCGCTCAATGACTGCTGGAATAGGCTCCAGCATCCCTGCGACCATGAAAGCAGGATACGCAGTTGGGATAATGGATGGATGGATATATAAAATATTATTATTATGTATATTATAATAATAATATCCATCCATCTATCCATTATCTGAACTGCTTATCCTGCTCTCAGGAATATATATATATATATATATATATATATATATATATATATATATGTGTGTGTGTGTGTGTGTGTGTGTGTGTGTGTGTGTATAAAATATTAAATCTTTTTCAGTGTTTTTAGAAACGTTCACCTAAATCAAGATGGAGATTGCATGTTAGGATGTGTGGGTGCGTTACAAGTCATATAAATGTTGTAATTACTCTGTGCCTACCACCTGTCCTTACCTCATAGCTAGGGTCAGGTTTAGGGACAGTGACTTTAGAGACTGTGAAATGTGGAACTGGGGATGGTGCGAGACCAGTGTCCACATGGCTGCTGGTCTCTGTGGTTCTTTGAATCTAGAGTAACCAACAGAGTTGATGGTTGAGCAGTTAAAAAGAGAAGCAGACCTCATATGACAGATATCAGAAACCGCTCAATAGGAAGAAAAGCACAACCTGGGAGACCTGGATTCTGTGCTGCTCTGAGGCTGAAGTTGCAGACTGAACAGGCAGCGTTTTCATTGTAACGTGTTTCTCAGCAGCCATGCTGGCCTGGTGCTTTAACTGAGACTCTACCGCCTCCTCTTCAGCTCCACCACCCTCCACATGCACAGGCTGACGAACACGAGCGAGATCAACAGCGGCCATCACTGTGGCCACCGCCTCTGCCTTTCCCCCTCCCCCACCCTGAGAGACACAACAGGCAGTGGGTTGGACACAGCGGGGCAGTCAGTCATCTGGCTGGCAGAGACTCCAGACCAGAAGACTCAAAAACGTTCAAATTATACATACAATACAATAGAGCAGTTAGTGAGAGTGGTTGTTTCCATGACAAAACATGCTGACATCATAAATCATCATCATTATCATCATCATCATCATCAAAAGCATGGAATCACAGTGGTGTGGATGCATCAAATGACATGACACATGCTGCTGTATCTGGTTAGGACCTAGAAAAGGATCAAACATCTCTCGTTCTTTGCTGGGACTTCTTCACAGAAAGCAAATAAAGGATGGCTGGAGGAAGAACAGGGCTGACACGCTGACAAAGGTATGACTATGGTAGACTATGGTGACCCAACAGTGAGAAGGTCTCGGTGAATGTTAGTTAACCTGATAGGTTGGGACAACAGCGTTGTGATATGGATGTTGCGATGTGATGTTATCCAGGTAGATGTGATGGTGATTTGTGCACCACACTTCCATACAGGTGAAGACAGGGAGTGAGTGTGAGGGGAGAACAGGTCTGCATCTCCATCTACCTGGACCTCCTGTGTGGTCTGGAGAAGGTGAGAGAGTGGGGAGGAGGAGATGTCCAGATCTGCGTGTGAAGCAGTTGTCCTCTGTGGGACAGCACTAGAGGGAGGAACTAGGGCTGACTGGAGGACAGCTGTTGGTTGGACGGTGGTCTCTCTCTGTAGGACAGATGTTTGTATTGCCGAGGTGGTGGTGACTACAGTCACTCTGTTTTTGTGATCTTCTGTGTGGCGTTCTGGTTGTCTGTGGAGACCGGTTGTGGATAAGGTGTGTGTCTCTACAGCAGTGGTGGACTCTGTGGGTACTGCTGGGGTCTACACAATGACAGGGGGGCCAGGAGGACAGTTAGACCACATGATGGTGTTCATGGTAAACACTATGACACAGTCACAGCATTATGATGATAGTCTCATGACGATGTTCACGCTCATTGTGATCATGTTCAGTTACATTATGAGGACGTTCAGAGCCACTATGATGGCGTCCAATCGGTATCGGCAGTTTTGCTCCAGAAAGATATTTCTGCCAGATAAAAACTAAATGATAATACGTTTTTACAGGCTAGTAGGGAATTTTAGTCTTTTATGCTAATAAAGAACTAAATGACAGGCATACAGAGGTTTGAGGTTGTTCGAACGGACTAGAGGGGATGGACAAGTCTATACAACATAGATGGCAGCAGGTTGACAGTGGAAAGACAAAGCTTCTGAATAAACATCAGCAGAGGTAGGAAGATAAAATCATGATGAGGGGGTCTCTAGCCTCATAGTGGGCACACATGGTACATGTGGGTCTAGAACAGTTGTGAATACATCTCTGCGGCAGGGCCAGCAGGAGACATGACCTCACTTTGATATGTTTGTGACAATGTTCATGATGGGGACACCAAAACAAGATGATGAGGAGACAGTGGAGTGATCTATTCTACCTGTTCTCCAGTAGAAACAGACAGAGAAGTGCTTCTGCTCCTCTCTGTTTCAGTCAGACCACGACTACGAGCCTGGTCCACAGCCGCCACCACTGTAGCAACTGCTATGGTCTTATCATCCTGGGGAACTTGCTGGTCCTGATGTGGTCACAGCTCATTAGTTCATTCCATACGTCACATGATCTCGTCAGATTCATTACCAGCCACGTTCATATCCTCAGTGCACAAACTTAACCATGCTGACGTTTCATTGCATTGGATATTTGTTCAGTTGTGATGCTAAATGAGACTCGTGTTATAAGCATGCAGTAAATATTCCTGCAACTGCTTAAAGCTACAGTCCTGAAGGTCTACATGTAGACAAGTGTCCTCTTTCTACTTTCTGTCTGCTGTGTGTTTCAGACAATAACTAAATCCAGGAATATCACATTTTGAAGCGTTAGAAGTGAAGGCGTTGTGTGTAAGCAGCAGGTGTGACAGAACAAGCTGGTAGACCTTCTAAGTACAACTCAGGTCCAACCAGGTTTTATTCTGTGTTTCTGACACAACAGCCCTGCTGACTCTCATTCAGTCTGGATGGAGCTCAGACACCACCTCACCACCACCTACATAGGACACACACTGGTCCAGTACCACCAGCAGATTCAGGACTGTAGCTTTAACACAGACAGAATTATTTCATTTCAAGGGAGAACTCCCTCATCTTTGATCGAATAAGCTAAAATACTTTTGGTCCGACGGAGTTCAAAGAAAATCCAGCACCCCTGGAAACAGACGAATACCCCCTTAACAAATCCACAGGCATGTTCAGGAAGTGTCATGATGATATTCCATCACTTTAGCATGCTCGTTCAAGACCTGTCACAAGACCACACCAGACTCCATGACGGCTGTAAATGCAGAGGTACCAGCTGCGTGTCAGAAGCAGACAGATCAATAACACAACACGGCTGTCCATAGGTAACGAACGGAGCAGGGAAACAAAGCAGCGTCGTGCCACAAACCTCCCTTGTTTTGACAACCTTGTTTAGTTGCTGGCTGCCCTCTGCAGTCTTTCTCTTACCTCTTTCACAGCAGCGACCTGCTGCTCCCAGTGCTGCTCCATGTGGACCTGGGTGGCAGAGGTCTGGACCTGGGTCGCTGTACTGCTCATACTGCTCATACTGGTGTAACTGGCCTCAGCGATGTAGTCGCCCTGCTTCCAGGGGGGCAGCACCTCCGGGGAGGCTGACACCTACGAGGACCAACCAGATGAGATTGAAACGGTTGGGGTCAATCACAATGGTGGACATGTCAAGTTGAGCCATTTCCTGTTGATGCTGTGAAATGCTCCTCTGCTGACAAAGTCCTTTGGAGATTAAGGTGAGCATTTAGATTTCACCTCCGCACCTCAGATGGCAGGTCTACAGTGAAATGTATGCTCACCCGTTTCCTGGTCATGATGGGAGATTTGACAGGTCTGATGGGAGACACTGACAGCCGGGCAGAGGGAGACACAGGTCTGCAGAGACATACAGTACGTTATCCAGTGTGTTAGTCATCACTTTAGCACAGCAGACCCAACCAACTCTCCACAGTTACAGGTCTCTACCTTTTTTAAGATCTTCATTTCCTTACTGGATCCGACATATCAGTTATCACTTTTACGTTTGCTTTGCTCTTAACGGCTGGGCAACTTGACCGTCGACTTGCCCCGATCGTTCTACAACTGAGCCTTATTCTAGAACTATCACTAAGGGCCCTGTCTTACACCGGTCGCACAACGCAATGCAAGTGTCTGCTAGTTTCAGAGCGACGCAGTGGTCATTTTCCAGCCCGGCTCCCCTGTTGTTTAAAGAGCAAACATACTGACACCCAGCTGAGCTCTCATGGGCATGTTGGTCTTAAAATGACTCACTGTCAGGAGCATGGTTGGTGCATGGTTGGTGCATGGTTGGTGCATGGTTGGTGCATTGCTATCTTGAGGCAGTGGAAAGCGACTGTGCTATTGACCAACAAAAACCTGGTCTAAATTCAACGGCACAGTATTTTCCTGCTATTTAATGGGTGCATTATTCAGATCGTAAGATGCGCCTAAAGAAACAGGTGCACAACACGCATACACTCTGTTTGTTACACACACGGGGACGCACAGCAGCGCACAAACATGAAAAAGATTACAGCTGAAACATTACAATGTGAAAGATTATTATTGTGTACATCCATCCATTATCCAAACCGCTTATCCTGCTCTCAGGGTCGCAGAGATGCTGGAGCCTATCCCAGTAGTCATTGGGCGGCAGGCGGGGAGACACCCTGGACAGGCCCTCACACACACACACACACACACACAAATTCACACCTAGGGACAATTTAGTACGGCCGATTCACCTGACCTACATGTCTTTGGACTGTGGGAGGAAACAAGAGCGCCTGGGGGAAACCCACACAGACACGGGGAGAACATGCAAACTCCACACAGAGGACGACCTGGGACGACCCCCAAGGTTGGACTACCCCGGGGCTCGAACCCAGGACCTTCTTGCTGTGAGGCGACCGCGCTAACCACTGCACCAGCGTGCTGCCTATTGTATGTATCGCCTATTGTGTACGTAACGATATTTAAAAAATAAATGTCAAAATAGTCAGAACATTTATCAGAATTAGCTAATCGCAGTAACAAGGTACGAAAGAGGCTAATCATTTGACCAATCATGGCAATACAAATAGGTGTTTAAATGGACCTGTCAGGTTGGGGGTGTATGTCAAGACCTGTCAAACCAAGGAGCCTATCGAAGATGTATCAGAGACAGGTGGACTTTACTGGAATGGCAACCGGAAGCTTTGGTGGGTTTCTGCTGCTCCTGTAGATGCTCTGCTCACACACGTTCACTTGGTGCATGAGCGTATCTGCTTCCTCAGCAGAAAACCGTTCCTTTCTCAAACTAGCTGAATCCACCATTTAAACAGAAATGCGCCAAGGTGCAAGAGCACCTGGCTCTTAAAGGGAATGGGAGGTGACACTGACTGGTTTAACTCATGTTATGAGCAAAACACACCAAAGATTAACAGACTAAGTACAACTCCTTTGTCCCTTGTGCCTTACTTTTCACCCATATTATGTACGGTTTAACTAGTTAAAGTGGATTTGGACACGCCCTAAATGCACTTGTGCCATGCACTTTAGAACGTGCGTTCGAGATCGTTTAAATAGGGCCCAATATCTCTCAACTAGCCCATATCTCTAATATCAACCAGACCGTATCTTTACAGACAGATACATACTGAGTAGCAAATGTTCCCGGTGAGCTGCACTGGCAGGTCGTACCTGACAGGTGTGGGAGTGGGTGCCTTCACATGTCTGACAGGTGAAGGGGACTGGTGGCGTCCTCCTGTCACCTTGGATACCAGTGACGGAGGAGACTTGGATGTTGGTTTGGGGGGAATGCGTGGGGGGGTCTTGTGTGCCAAATGCTGGGTCATAAGAGCACCTTCAACATGCATCTCCAGCATGGTGGTGGCCTGGAAACTAGACTCCATTTTCTGAGAGGGAAACAACAGCCATTAAGATAAGATAAGATACTTTACTGTCATTGTGTGCACACAACAAAATGTCGCTTGGTGACTCCCAGACCAGCAACGCTAGACAAGGTAAATGCTTAAAAAAACAAAACAAGATAAAAAGAAGAATAAACAACATTTAGTATAAATAAGTGAGGTCGCAAAAATGACAATGAGACAATAAAAGATAACAGCGGCTTTTAAAGTTAAAATTGTGCATGGGATTATTGCACATAGTTGTCCATATTGCAGCAGCTTTAGTACCAGTTAGTCCTCATCCATTAAATATGTGGTGAGGATAACTGGTCATTCTTTAGTACCAGTTAGTCCTCAGCCAACTGGTAATTCTTTAGTACCAGTTAGTCCTCAGCCATTAAATATGTAGTTAGGATAACTGGTCATTCCTTAGTAGTGGTTAGTCCTCAGCCATTAAATATGTAGTGAGGATAACTGGTCATTCTTTAGTACCAGTTAGTCCTCAGCCAACTGGTAATTCTTTAGGACCAGTTAGTCCTCAGCCATTAAATATGTAGTGAGGATAACTGGTCATTCTTTAGTACCAGTTAGTCCTCAGCCAACTGGTAATTCTTTAGTACCAGTTAGTCCTCAGCCATTAAATATGTAGTGAGGATAACTGGTCATTCTTTAGTACCAGTTAGTCCTCAGCCATTAAATATGTAGTTAGGATAACTGGTAATTCCTTAGTAGCAGTTAGTCCTCAGCCATTAAATATGTAGTTAGGATAACTGGTAATTCTTTAGTACCAGGTAGTCCTCAGCCAACTGGTAAATCTTTAGTACCAGTTAGTCCTCAGCCATTAAATATGCAGTGAGGATAACTGGTCATTCTTTAGTACCAGTTAGTCCTCAGCCATTAAATATGTAGTTAGGATAACTGGTAATTCCTTAGTAGCAGTTAGTCCTCAGCCATTAAATATGTAGTTAGGATAACTGGTAATTCTTTAGTACCAGGTAGTCCTCAGCCAACTGGTAATTCTTTAGTACCAGTTAGTCCTCAGCCATTAAATATGTAGTGAGGATACTGGTCATTCTTTAGTACCAGGTAGTCCTTAGCTGACTGGTAATTCTTTAGTACCAGTTAGTCCTCAGCCATTAAATATGTAGTGAGGATAACTGGTAATTCTTTAGTACCAGTTAGTCCTCAGCCATTAAATATGTAGTTAGGATAACTGGTAATTCTTTAGTACCAGTTAGTCCTCAGCCATTAAATATGTAGTTAGGATAACTGGTAATTCCTTAGTAGCAGTTAGTCCTCAGCCATTAAATATGTAGTTAGGATAACTGGTAATTCTTTAGTACCAGGTAGTCCTCAGCCAACTGGTAATTCTTTAGTACCAGTTAGTCCTCAGCCAACTGGTAATTCTTTAGTACCAGTTAGTCCTCAGCCATTAAATATGTAGTGAGCATAACTGGTCATTCTTTAGTACCAGGTAGTCCTCAGCCAACTGGTAATTCTTTAGGACCAGTTAGTCCTCAGCCATTAAATATGTAGTGAGGATAACTGGTCATTCTTTAGTACCAGTTAGTCCTCAGCCATTAAATATGTAGTTAGGATAACTGGTAATTCCTTAGTAGCAGTTAGTCCTCAGCCATTAAATATGTAGTGAGGATAACTGGTAATTCTTTAGTACCAGTTAGTCCTCAGCCAACTGGTAATTCTTTAGTACCAGTTAGTCCTCAGCCATTAAATATGTAGTGAGGATAAATGGTCATTCTTTAGTACCAGTTAGTCCTCAGCCAACTGGTAATTCTTTAGGACCAGTTAGTCCTCAGCCATTAAATATGTAGTGAGGATAACTGGTCATTCTTTAGTACCAGTTAGTCCTCAGCCATTAAATATGTAGTTAGGATAACTGGTAATTCCTTAGTAGCAGTTAGTCCTCAGCCATTAAATATGTAGTTAGGATAACTGGTAATTCTTTAGTACCAGGTAGTCCTCAGCCAACTGGTAATTCTTTAGTACCAGTTAGTCCTCAGCCATTAAATATGTAGTTAGGATAACTGGTAATTCCTTAGTAGCAGTTAGTCCTCAGCCATTAAATATGTAGTTAGGATAACTGGTAATTCTTTAGTACCAGGCAGTCCTCAGCCAACTGGTAATTCTTTAGTACCAGTTAGTCCTCAGCCATTAAATATGTAGTGAGGATAACTGGTCATTCTTTAGTACCAGTTAGTCCTCAGCCATTAAATATGTAGTTAGGATAACTGGTAATTCCTTAGTAGCAGTTAGTCCTCAGCCATTAAATATGTAGTTAGGATAACTGGTAATTCTTTAGTACCAGGTAGTCCTCAGCCAACTGGTAATTCTTTAGTACCAGTTAGTCCTCAGCCATTTAATATGTAGTGAGGATAACTGGTAATTCTTTAGTACCAGTTAGTCCTCAGCCATTAAATATGTAGTGAGGATAACTGGTCATTCTTTAGCACCAGTTAGTCCTCAGCCGTTAAATATGTAGTGAGGATAACTGGTCATTCTTTAGTACCAGTTTCTTTAGTACCAGTTAGTCCTCAGCCATGAAATATGTAGTTAGGATAACTGGTAATTCCTTAGTACCAGTTAGTCCTCAGCCATTAAATATGTAGTGAGGATAACTGGTCATTCTTTAGCACCAGTTAGTCCTCAGCCATTAAATATGTAGTGAGGATAACTGGTCATTCTTTAGTACCAGTTTCTTTAGCACCAGTTAGTCCTCAGCCATTAAATATGTAGTGAGGATAACTGGTAATTCTTTAGTACCAGATAGTCCTCAGCCAACTGGTAATTCTTTGGTACCAGTTAGTCCTCAGCCGTTAAATATGTAGGTAGGATAACTGGTAATTCCTTAGTAGCAGTTAGTCCTCAGCCATTAAATATGTAGTGAGGATAACTGGTAATTCTTTAGTACCAGTTAGTCCTCAGCCATTAAATATGTAGTGAGGATAACTGGTCATTCTTTAGCACCAGTTAGTCCTCAGCCATTAAATATAGTGAGGATAACTGGTCATTCTTTAGTACCAGTTTCTTTAGTACCAGTTAGTCCTAAGCCATGAAATATGTAGTTAGGATATTTGGTAATTCCTGAGTACCAGTTAGTCCTCAGCCATTAAATATGTAGTGAGGATAACTGGTCATTCTTTAGTACCAGTTTCTTTAGTACCAGTTAGTCCTCCGCCATGAAATATGTAGTTAGGATAACTGGTCATTCTTTAGTAGCAGGTAGTCCTCAGCCAACTGGTAATTCTTTAGTACCAGTTAGTCCTCAGCCATGAAATATGTAGTTAGGATAACTGGTCATTCGTTAGTACCAGTTAGTCCTCAGCCATTAAATATGTAGTTAGGATAACTGGTAATTCTTTAGCACCAGTTAGTCCTCAGCCATTAAATATGTAGTTAGGATAACTGGTAATTCTTTGCTAATGTTATAAATGCTTAGAACAAAGTTGTTTTGGGGGGATTGTACCAGATAAAATAGCCTTACCTTCTCCATTCTAGTCTGGGAATGGGCCATCTGAGATGTGGACAAAATGGTCTTGGTCTTCTTAGCAGGCACAGCTTCCTCTCCTGGAGGAGAAAGGCCAGTGAGTCTATTTGTCTTAAGCCTCATTTTCCTTCCTATCATGCAAGGTGACTTCATGACAGTTCAACAGAGTGGGAAAAAACATCATCACTACAAACTACCATGTGACCTGTGGTTTCAGGTACTTCATCTAACTAAAATGGAAGGAATCTTTGTCTGTCTGCCTGTCTGTCTGTCCTTCGACTTTGACACCTGTTCATCCGATCAACTTTACACTTGGCAGATGTATTGCTGTGGACATTAGGGATGGGCGGCTCGATTCCCAAGTATCAACACTGCGATCCTGAAGGTCGGGTTTTGAGAATCAATCCTCACATTAAAACAACCGATACCAGTTACTGTGTTAAACTAGTGCTTAAACCCTGCTGGTTTTATTATTATTATTATCATTATTATTATGAAGAAATGTTTGTGTAAATCCCAGTGAGAAGATAAATAGTAGAGACATGAGATTTTGTCCATTGATTGGAAGTTGTTTGTAAGTGCTGCCCAAGAACTATGATCCCAGTTGGCCAGATGGGGGAGCTTAAGTTATAACTCCTACACCATAAGTCCGATTTACACAAAACTTGGTTGCGACATCCATCTGTCTTCACTCTACAAATCTGCCAAGAACCATTAAAGTCCACCGAACTAGTTTTTCATCCATTTTGAATTGTTTTGAAAAACACATTTTGGACATCTCCTCTTAAACGGTAGGTTTGATTGCTACAACATTTCTGTGAATCATTACTGGACCAAGTTTATCAAAAGCTGTATGAATCTTGTCATCTTATATAGTTTTCCTTATAGAACTATATATTATATAGTTAGTGATATAGAACTATAAATTATATAGTTAGTGTTACAGAACTATATATTATATAGTTAGTGTTATAGAACTATATATCATATAGTTAGTGATATAGAACTATATATTATATAGTAAGTGTTATAGAACTATATATTATATACTAGGTAGTGTCATAGAACTATATATCATATAGTTAGTGATATAGAACTATATATTATATAGTAAGTGTTATAGAACTATATATTATATACTAGGTAGTGTCATAGAACTATATATCATATAGTTAGTGATATAGAACTATATATTATATAGTAAGTGTTATAGAACTATATATTATATACTAGGTAGTGTCATAGAACTATATATCATATAGTTAGTGATATAGAACTACATATATATTTAGTGTTATAGAACTATATATCATATAGTTAGCATTATAGACCTATATATTATATATTTAGTGTTATATAACTGTATATTATATAGTAAGTGCTATAAAGGTGTGGACTGATTTTTTTGTTGTGACACTCTCAGTGCAAAAGTTAATGTAGGCTAGTATGGCAGATGTCTGTTCATTAATGTCTATATGGGAGCCATGGGTAGCTGAATGTGCAAAAATACTCCAGTCTGACTTGTCAAAACAGTCCTGGAGTTCAGAGACTGCTCCTTCTGGCCGGACAGTGATTGTCTTTACTGCTGGCTTGACCCGTTTTATTAGGGGTTTGTAGGCTGGGACCAGGAACAGGCAGAGGTGGTCAGAATGCCCCAGGTGGGGCCAGGAAGTAGCCTTGTATGAGTCCTTAATGTTTGTATAGAGATGGTCCAGGGTGTTTTGTTGTCCCCTAGTGAGGCAGGAGACATGCTGATGGAATTTGGGCGATACAGCCCTGAGGTTAGCCTGATTAAAGTCACCACCTATGATAAAGGCATTGTCCGGGTGTTGGGTCTGTTGTCTGCTGATGGCACATTGTAGCTCCTTATATAGTTAGCGTTGTAGAACTATACATCATATAGTTAGCATTACAGAACTATGTATTATGTAGTTGGTGTTATAGAACTATATATCATATAGTTAGCGTTATAGATTCTATAACACTAACTATATGAGGTATAGTTCTATAACACTAACTATATAATGTATAGTTCTATAGTAGTTAGTGTTATAGAAGTATATATCATATAGTTAGCGTTATAGAAGTATATTTATATCATATAGTTAGCGTTATGGAACTATATATAATATAGTTAGTGATATAGAACTATATATCATATAGTTAGTGATATAGAACTATATATCATATACATAGTTGGTGTTATAGAACTATATAATATATAGTTAGTGTTATCGAAGGATATATCATTTAGTTAGTGTTATCGAAGGATATATCATTTAGTTAGTATTATAGAACTATATATTATATATTTAGTGTTACAGAATGCCTGGCTGGCGTTTGTTCTCTGTACAGTGAAATTTCTGGACTGTGTTGCACTGAGTGGACTGTGTTGTTACCTGTTTTGTTGCATTGTTCTCTCTAATTTTGTATATTTTGTTAGTGTCGTTTTTGGGAAATTTGGGATGTGTGTTTATGTCTTTTGTGTTGCGCTGCTGTAGGCTGGGGGAAACACAATTTTTTTTCTTTTGTGTACGCAAGTACATGAAAGAAATGACAATAAGTTGTCCCTGATTCCTGATTTGGTAGGTGTTGACCAATGAATTTCAAAAGGCTGTGGCTCAGCACATAAACAAACCAATGTCAACAACCATTAGGCCATCACAAAACTTGTAGGATATGGCCACATAAGTAACTGAAACATACCCTAACGTTTCATTCAAATCAAACACCAGGGGGCACTACAAATGCAAAAAACCCAAAACAAAACAAAGCAAAAAACGAGCGAGGCAAAGCACAAATCAGTTGTCCAATCAGTCCATAAACTCGCAGGTTGTGTTTTACACCCGTGTTGAACCACGTGTGCAAGACTATTTTGAAATCGCTCAATAGAGGGCGCCACAGTTCCAAACACGTGCATGGGCCCGGCGCAAACGTGGCCACAAATCAATGACAGTTTGTCCAAACACCACAACATTCGGTGGATATTTGTAATTAAAAAGCTGAACCCCTCAATTATATTTCTTGTTATTGTTGTTGTTGTTTTTTAAAAACTAAAACAAAAGAGGAGTCTGATCTTTGGTAGTTTATTATATAGTGTAACGTGCATGGATAAGTTGACACGTTGGTCCTTGACTAACGGGTCTGGCCCTTTAGTCGAGCGGTTAGCGATGTCTCCTGCGGTGCGGGCGATGCGGGTTCGCGTCCCGGCCGCGGCAGTTCCAGTGGTTGCGTTGCCCCCCGAATTCGCTACATTGGTGTCAGAAGTGGGGTGATGAGACCGTTAAGGCCATCGAAAGCGCATGCGCCCTGAGGCGTGAAGGAGCTGATATGCTTAAGCGCGGGGACGCGCTTCCCGAAGGAGGTGGGTATATAGTGTAACGTGCATGGATAAGAAGACACGTTGGTCTTTGACTAACGGGTCGGACCACAGGTTCGCGTCCCGGCCATGGCGACGGTCTCCCAGACTGCCCCCCGAATTCGCTACAACACTAATGCCAAAGCTTTCAGATAAACTTTTTGGTGTCTGCATTTAACAATTTCCACTCTAGAAATCACAAATATTTCCAGCTTTTGTGTGCATAGGAAGACTTTCAGTGCACCAGTACCGGCACCAGGATGCTGGCCTCAGTACCAGTCGGTACCGCCCATCCCGAGAGGACAACGCACAACGTTTGAATCGCTGCTTCTGCTTCTTCACTTCCCGTGGAGTCAACGAGCAGAAACACGAACAGCGCCACTCTGCCTTTGCAGCCCATATTGTGGTCGGAGGGGGAATGACACCCGTAAGAGTCGAGTGTGAAGCTGTTTGGATGTGCGGTTCTCGAGAAAGCTGCAAACAGCAATAGTGGAGGCGAAGCAGCCGGCCTGTGCTGTGAACGGGTACTGCACTGGTACCAGCAGAGACCAGACAAACACCAGCAGGAGGTGCCAGTACGGAAATAAAGCCAATACCCCCCCCCACACACACACACAGAGCAGGTGTCTCACTCACCCTGAACGAGCAGTTCAGCAGTCGAGGTCGCCCTTCCGCTGCTGTTGGTGGCATTTACAGAATAGGTCCCAGAATCCTCCGGGAAGGCTTCGGCAATCAGCAAACTGTAAAGGTCTCCTTCTTGAACAATCCTAAAGTCGGCAGAGCTCTGGATCTCAGCTCCCTCTCTGTAGAACTTGACCACAGGTGTAGGGATTCCTGTTACACGGACATCCAGTCTCACTTGGCTTCCTTGTCTCACGGTCAAACTCTGAAGTCTCTGAATGAAGTTGGGTGGCGCAGTCTCAGCTGGAGGTGGAGAGGAACAGTCACATGAGACTGGCTGACAAGCTGCAGTCTCATCTTAAAGTCAGGGGACATGGAGCAGAGCTCAGCGTGACCTGCCACTGTTGCACCATACATCAGACACCATCTTCTGGTGCCCGATCTGAAACCCTCCTCCACCTGCGCTTGCTGCCTCGCTGTTTTCCACCGTCTGCACTTCATTTGTCCTTTTGTGCTCCTGCCTCTGTATGTATGGTGCACATACGTAGACCTGATGTCTGGATTTCATGCACACTCTCGGTACGATACACTTCCTGTGTATCGCTCCGTCATGCCAGCTGCCCACACTTGTTTCCCCTGCTAATAACCGACTCCCCTGTCAGTGGCTCTGGTTAAAGAGTCTGCCACGTGACTAAATGTAGAAGGTCAATATGTCAAATAAATCACATGAAGATAGCTGGACCTGAACTGACCACCACCACGCCACCGCTGGCTGCTATGTGTGGACTTGATACAGACCCCAAATTCACCTCTGGACTTGCAGGTTATGTTTCCTCAGTAACCATTAATTACTCCCCTCATTAACCCGTGGATCATCTCCTGTGTCTGCTCCATTATCTCCTTCATCTCCTCAGTAACCATTAATTACTCTCCTCATTAACCACTGGATCATCTCCTGTGTCTGGTCCATTATCTCCTTCATCTCCTCAGTAACCATTAATTAATCCCCTCATTAACCACTGGATCATCTCCTGTGTCTGCTCCATCATCTCCCTCATCTCCTCAGTAACCATTAATTAATCTCCTCATTAACCCGTGGATCATCTCCTGTGTCTGGTACATCATCTCCTTCATCTCCTCAGTAACCATTAATTACTCTCCTCATTAACCAGTGGATCATCTCCTGTGTCTGTTACATCATCTCCTTCATCTCCTCAGTAACCATTAATTACTCTCCTCATTAACCCGTGGATCATCTCCTGTGTCTGCTCCATTATCTCCTTCATCTCCTCAGTAACCATTAATTACTCTCCTCATTAACCCGTGGATCATCTCCTGTGTCTGGTACATCATCTCCTTCATCTCCTCAGTAACCATTAATTACTCCCCTCATTAACCCGTGGATCATCTCCTGTGTCTGGTACATCATCTCCTTCATCTCCTCAGTAACCATTAATTACTCTCCTCATTAACCAGTGGATCATCTCCTGTGTCTGGTACATCATCTCTTTCATCTCCTCAGTAACTATTAATTAACCTCATTAACCATTGGATCATCTCCTGTGTCTGGTACATCATCTCCTTCATCTCCTCAGTAACCATTAATTACTCTCCTCATTAACCAGTGGATCATCTCCTGTGTCTGGTACATCATCTCCTTCATCTCCTCAGTAACCATTAATTACTCTCCTCATTAACCAGTGGATCATCTCCTGTGTCTGGTACATCATCTCTTTCATCTCCTCAGTAACTATTGATTAATCTCATTAACCAGTGGATCATCTCCTGTGCCTGGTACATCATCTCCTCAGTAACTATTGATTAATCTCATTAACCAGTGGATCATCTCCTGTGTCTGGTACATCATGTCCTCAGTAACTATTGATTAATCTCATTAACCAGTGGATCATCTCCTGTGCCTGGTACATCATCTCCTCAGTAACTATTGATTAATCTCATTAACCAGTGGATCATCTCCTGGGCCTGCTCCATCATCTCCTTCATCTCCTCAGTAAGCATTAGCGGATGTCTCACCTGTAACTAGGAGTTCAGCAGTACTAGTGGCTTGTCCAGCACCATTGGTGGCTCGAACAGAAAACCTTCCGCTGTGTGCGGCTGTCACAGCAGGGATCCTCAGAACAGCGCGGCCGTCGCTGAACGAGATCTGGATGCCGGGCAAAGCGGCAGCAGAAAGAACCTGGCCATCACGGAACCAGCTCACCTCAGGAACTGGAGAACCTGCGGACACAAACAAGACTTTTGTTTTTAGTCTTTAGCTTTTATTTTTGCTTTAGTTTTTAATTTCTCATGCTGGACTGTAAATACTGTAATTCTATAATTTTATAGTTTTGTTCTTTTTTTTCTTTTTTTTTTGGAACTTACTCTGTTAGGTCATATTCTTTATTTTTTCGGTTGAACTGATGCCTAATCATTTCATTGCTAGCAATGCCTGCCATGCTGTATTGTTGTGCATTTGATAAATAAAACAACTTGAACTTGTTAGCACTGGCTAAAGACAACTATTTAACCAAATTACCTACCCCCAAAATAATAATTTGTAGGCTCCATAAATGTTTTGTGCATTTTTCTCTCATAATTCCATTTTTAAAGCCAAGTACTCGACATGCCAAAGACTTCCAGCTTCTTTTCTTCTAACTTAGTTTCTCCGTAAATCAGGAGTGTCATCTCATTTTGACCTTGGCATTCTTAACCCATCCTAGCTGTGTAGCTAGGAGCAGTGGGCAGCTGCCGAGCAGCGCCCGGGGAAAAACTCCAGTTCTTTTTTTCCATTGCCTTGGTCAGGGACACAGACAGGAGTATTAACCCTAACATGCATGTCTGTTTGATGTCCAAATGTCCATCCACTATTATCCAAACCGCTTAACCTGCTCTCAGGGTTGTGGGAATGCTGGAGCCTATCCCAGCAGGCATTGGGCAGCAGGCGGGGAGACACCCTGGACAGGCCACCAGGCCATCACAGGGCTCTTTAATGTCCCAAAGTACAATTTTGCTGTAAATGGTTACAAAATCAGGATGAGGAGAGCTTTGGCAGAGTAGAGCTTTGTCATAACAAGCAGCAACTTATTTGATTCAATACATCTGTAGTTGATCTATGTTTTCTTTCTTTGAGTCAATACATCTGTAGTTGATCCAGAGGAGTTGAATCAAGTACAACTGGACTTGGTCTATATCCGTGAAGACGTGTCGCCTCTCATGCAAGAGGCTTCCTCAGTTCGTGCCTTTCTGACTAGACCAAGCTAGTCTGACTGGCTGGTGATGAGACTCAGAATTTATCCTCTAGGAGTCGTTGTCAGAGCTGTAGATGTCCATGGTTCTTTTGTGTACCGAGGTTTGGCCGCTGCCTGTAGTTATCGGAGCTATTGATATGCGTGGCTCTCCTGTGCTCCGATGTCCAGCCGGGCCCGTCGCCATCGGAGCTATTGATTTGCAAACATCGGTACACAAAAGAGCTACTCATATCTATGGCTCTGTTAGCGATGGGCGTTGGTAAAAATCGGAACACAAAGAGCCATGGACATCTATAGCTCTGATAACGACTCCAAAGAGGATAAATATCTGAGTCTCATCAGCAGCCAGTCAGACTAGCTTGGTCTAGTCAGAAAGGCACGAACTGAGGAAGCCTCTTGGATGAGAGGCGAAACGTCTTCACGGATATATACCAAGTCCAGTTGCACTTGATTCAACTCCTTTGGATAACCATGACAACCTGGATGAATGAGAACATTCACAGACATCTATAGTTGATCTATGTTTCTTTGAGTCAATACATCTGTAGTTGATTTGTGTTTTCTTTCTTTGAGTCAATACATCTGTAGTTGATCTATGTTTTCTTTCAGTAATCACATGAATTGAAACTGGACTCATAACATCAGAAACAACCTCAGAACAAGCATGCTAAATTCATGGACACTAATTACCCAATTTCCCCTCGGGGATGAATAAAGTATTCTGATTCTGATCTAATACCAGCGAGTCAAGGTTTGGCCTTGTTGCACATTCAGATAGAATTAATCCAACACCTTCACATGGAAGAGGCTGGTGTAACACTGATCGCCTCAGTTATCCACAGTTCATTCTGTCATATTGCCCATGTTCATAATGCTTCTCAGTCCAACTGCAGCCAGCTAGCCAACACAACCCAGTTCAGGTCTGGTCAGGTCAGTGTGGCTGAGTCCAGTTTAGTCTGGTTCTGGTTCAGTCCACTTAAATAAGGCATTGTAAAAAATCTTGTTGGGTGTGTAATGAGACAACATAAGACAGCATAAGGATGTACTGTTCATGTTTTATAATGAGTGACTGTAAATAGTGATTAACAAATGGGTAATAGGCCGCACAAACTCTTACAACACACTTGCAAACATTAGCAGAAGCCCTAAAAATATTACAAACTGTCTGATAACTTGTGAATAATTCTTAATAAAAGCAGTACAAGAGAAACAAAACCAGATAAAACTGGAATTTAGAGCTGACACTTCTGAAGCTACATATTAAGTTTAGTGCTACATGGTTCAGGTCCAGACAGTCTAGTCTGGTAAGTGTTCTTACCAAGAGCTTACATTTAGACAAAAAACAGAAGAAGAAACTTGATCAGAAGATGTATTAATAAGATGGTTATTACTATTTTTAAGATGTCTGCTAGTGTTGATCATTTATAAGAGCTTAAAAGCACCCTATTACTCATTTATTAATGACAATTGACAACTGCTCATTATAAAGTGTTACTGGAATATTTTACTACTGAAGGTGACTAAAGCAACCAATGGAAAAATGTCAATACAGTGAAAATGAGATCGTCTCCTTTACAGGGTGAGTCCCAGTGAGACAAACTGGTGGTTGACGCAGTCGTAAAAGTGGCTCAGCAGTGGTCTTTCTGCAATACTCACACAGGACAACAGAGGGCAGCACACAGCCCATGGCATGTCTACTGTCTGGAGTCATACTACTGGGTGTCTTTTAACTGGCTAGCAGCTATCTTAGAGTACACACTCAGAAAACAGTGATAGTTGAGAGAGTTTGGTCATTTTTTAATGTGGAGCAATGAGCATCGGGTTATTTTCCCCAGCTGGTCTAAAGCATCTGAAATGAAACGATTTCTTTACAGCTCTCCAACACAGATTAAATGAATGAAGGCAATGAAAGAAGGGAAGGAAAGAAGGTAATGAAAGAATGGAAGGAAAGAAGGGAGTTAAGGAAGGGAATGAATGAAGGGAATGAAAGAATGAAAGGGAATTAAAGAAGGGGATGAATGAAGGGAATGAAAGAATGGAAGGAAAGGAGGGAATTAAAGAAGGGAATCAATGAAGGGAATGAAAGAATGGAAGGAAAGAAGGGAAGGAAAGAATGGAATGAAATAATGGAAGGAAAGAATGGAATTAAAGAAGGGAATTAAAGAAGGGAATGAATGAAGGGAATGAAAGGATGGAAGGAAAGAATGGAATTAAAGAAGGGAATGAATGAAGGCTGTCTTACCACTAACTTGAGCCTCAAACGTTGCAGCACTACCCTCAAGTGCCACAACGCTTTGGAGCGGCTGTGTGAACGTTGGCGCCTGTGTTGACATGTTGGTCGGCACCCTGCAGAGACACAAAACACGCAGGTCAGAAAAACAGTCCTGCCACATTCAGTCTGCACATCCGATTCAGATTTTATTATTAAGGCTGCAAAGAAACAAGCACACTCTGAATATCTAGCAGCCAAAATGAGTTCGTCTGAAGAGAACAGGAATCATCACATGTCTGAAGTGTTACTGAAGTTATGAAAATGACAAAAAACGTGTAGATGATTAAACCAGTACTGAGGCAGAACGAGCTGCAGATCAGCAGTCAGCCACAGTGGTCAGAATAAACAGGGACACATTTAATGAACTGGAAATAGTTGGTGCCAACATGTGTTCCAGTGGGTGTCTTATTGGTGCATTATTGATTAAACACACTACATGATGTTTCTGTCTGGTTCTTATTCAACCCTCTTTTCTGTCACTTTACCCAAAGTTATTCAACATGAAAAGTACATTTTCCAAAGAAACGTCATCCTTAGTTTGAGTTTGAGAAACTTTAAACCAAGTCTCCCTGAAGCAGACATTAGTGTTAAGTGGTAAAGGGACTGCGTTCATAGAAACTACTTTTCTCGTCTACTGGCCGCTCAAAGCTCTTTACAGTGTGTGCTTCACATCCACCCATTCACACACTGAGGGTGGAGGCTGCCATGCAAGGTGCCAACCTGCTCATCAGGGGCAGTTAGGGGTTCAGTGTCTTGATAAAGGACACTTCAACACGCTCTCTGCAGGAGCCGGGGATCGAACCGGGAATCTTTCGATTACTAGACGACCCGCTCTACCTCCTCAGCCATGCTGCCACCATAGTGGGGAAACCCAAACCAACCAAACCTTTAAACAACCTGCAACAACACGACAAATTCCACCGGCCTTGGTCATGTGACCAATAAAACAATCTAATCTAATACAGCGGCATTGTATCAGGAGGACGGATGGGAGACAACCCATGAGACAGTGAGTTAGGGCATCCGTCTGACCCCCAGTGCTTCCATAGCTGCTGTGGATCTCCTGACCACACCCTGCAGCAGCAGGGCTGCCACGTGAGACATGAGCGGCTGCTAAACCAGGCTAACGGGCTCAGGCTCCTTTCCACTGACCTGGGCACTGCCCACAACAACAATCAGAAGGCCATTTCCACCTTCTAAACCCTCCATCCTCAGGCTGTGAGGCTCCTTAACACTTAGACCTTCCACAGAATGACTTTTGGACCTTCTTACTCACTGTCCGTGTCAGGTGTGCTTGTGATGTTGAGGTCTGTGAAGTAATCTTTGTTTCTAATATTTATTGTGTGTTATTTATGTGGCACTGAGGTCCTTGTGAAATGTAATTTCGTTCTCTTGTATGTATGAGACATGTATATAAGGCAATAACAAATAAAAGCAGTCTAAGTTTAAGCATCTGAAGAGCTGTATCTTCTTTAACATGTGAAATACAAGCTAACAGTCTGCATTTAAATCCGCCGTTCAGCTGACTAGTAGCTACGGGTGACCTAGAATAGGTCTTCATGAACCAGACTTGGCTAGTCCTGTTTAGCCTTGTAATGGGAGCCAGGCCAGTGGTCTCCTGGTTTACTGACAGCCGACAGACATTTGAGGACCAGCTGGAGGCTTGGGACTGTCCCCGTCTCTCATTGAGTCCCAGTCAAAACTCTGTCCACATTCCCGAACACGCAGTTAGCAGCAGCTGTTGCTCTGGCTGCTACTCAACACTGCCACACACATGACCTGGCAACACACCTGCGCAGTTCTTCATGGTAAAAATATCAACAATGATACTAATAATAGCAACTTTACTTATAGAGCACTTTTCTAAAACTATGTTACAAAGTGCTTTACAAAGAAATAAAACCAGACAAGGAAAAAATAAGAATAAGACCAAATAACTAAGAGTAAAACTAAAAACAGTATAAATACTTCACATCTTTTAGATATAATTATTCTACTGCTTCTTATCTCTCAAACTGATAAATCATGAAAAGAATGACAAGAGCTTAGTCCGTCCTAAACAACACAGTACATGCTGACCTAGAGACAAACCAGAGAAATTGCTCAGGGCACAAAGTAAATACAGAAACACCCTGACAGAGTATTCAGTCAGGCTTATCCTGGTGGTAAATAGGGTAAACCCCCTGCTGATTCAGTCAAAGACTCATGGAAACCACAAAGCTGCTGTGTTTCTCCAACAGGAGTAATTAGACGTTAGCCAGGCTTTATGATGCCCAACATGTAGAACTCGATCATAACTCCCTCCCTCACATGTCACAGTGGTGTAGAGGGTTATGGTAAAGCCATGGTCAGTAGTGGTCCTCATAGTGGTGTAGAGGGTTATGGTAAAGCCATGGTCAGTAGTGGTCCTCATAGTGGTGTAGAGGGTTATGGTAAAGCCATGGTCAGTAGTGTTCCTCACAGTGGTGTAGAGGGTTATGGTAAAGCCATGGTCAGTAGTGGTCCTCACAGTGGTGTAGAGGGTTATGGTAAAGCCATGGTCAGTAGTGTTCCTCTCAGTGGTGTAGAGGGTTATGGTAAAGCCATGGTCAGTAGTGGTCCTCACGGTGGTGTAGAGGGTTATGATAAAGCCCTGGTCAGTAGTGGTCCTCACAGTGGTGTAGAGGGTTATGGTAAAGCCATGGCCAGTAGTAGTCCTCATAGTGGTGTAAAAGGTTATGATAAAGCCATGGTCAGTAGTGTTCCTCACAGTAGTGTAGAGGGTTATGATAAAGCCATGGTCAGTAGTGTCCCTCTCAGTAGTGTAGAGGGTTATGGTAAAGCCATGGTCAGTAGTGTTCCTCACAGTAGTGTAGAGGGTTATGGTAAAGCCATGGTCAGTAGTGGTCCTCACGGTGGTGTAGAGGGTTATGATAAAGCCCTGGTCAGTAGTGGTCCTCACAGTGGTGTAGAGGGTTATGGTAAAGCCATGGCCAGTAGTAGTCCTCATAGTGGTGTAAAAGGTTATGATAAAGCCATGGTCAGTAGTGTTCCTCACAGTAGTGTAGAGGGTTATGATAAAGCCATGGTCAGTAGTGTCCCTCTCAGTAGTGTAGAGGGTTATGGTAAAGCCATGGTCAGTAGTGTTCCTCACAGTAGTGTAGAGGGTTATGATAAAGCCATGGTCAGTAGTGTTCCTCATAGTGGTGTAGAGGGTTGTGGTAAAGCCATTGTCAGTAGAGTCCCTCACAATGGTGTAGAGGGTTATGGTAACGCCATGGTCAGAAGTGGTCCTCATAGTAGTGTAGAGGGTTATGGTAAAGCCATGGTCACTAGTGTTCCTCATAGTGGTGTAGAGCGTTATGGTAAAGCCATGATCAGTAGTGTTCCTCACAGTAGTGTAGAGGGTTATGGTAAAGCCATGGTCAGTACTATCCCTCGCAATGGTCTAGAGGGTTACGGTAAAGCCATAGTCAGTAGTGTTCTGGTGTAGAGGGTTATGGTAATGCCATGGTCAGTAGTGTTTCTCACAGTGGTGTAGAGGGCTATGGTAAAGCCATGGTCAGTAGTGTTCCTCTCAGTGGTGTAGAGGGTTATGGTAAAGCCATGGTCAGTAGTGTCCCTCACAGCGGTGTAGAGAGTTATGGTAAAGCCATGGTCAGTAGTGTCCCTCTCAGTGGTGTAGAGGGTTATGGTAAAGCCATTGTCAGTAGTGTTCCTCTCAGTAGTGTAGAGGGTTATGGTAAAGCCATGGTCAGTAGTGTTCCTCTCAGTAGTGTAGAGGGTTATGGTAAAGCCATGGTCAGTAGTGTCCCTCTCAGTGGTGTAGAGGGTTATGGTAAAGCCATGGTCAGTAGTGTTCCTCTCAGTAGTGTAGAGGGTTATGGTAAAGCCATGGTCAGTAGTGTCCCTCTCAGTAGTGTAGAGGGCTATGGTAAAGCCATGGTCAGTAGTGTTCCTCTCAGTAGTGTAGAGGGTTATGGTAAAGCCATGGTCAGTAGTGTTCCTCACAGTGGTGTAGAGGGTTATGGTAAAGCCATGGTCAGTAGTGTTCCTCTCAGTAGTGTAGAGGGTTATGGTAAAGCCATGGTCAGTAGTGTTCCTCTCAGTAGTGTAGAGGGTTATGGTAAAGCCATGGTCAGTAGTGTTCCTCTCAGTAGTGTAGAGGGTTATGGTAAAGCCATGGTCAGTAGTGTTCCTCACAGTGGTGTAGAGGGTTATGGTAAAGCCATGGTCAGTAGTGTTCCTCTCAGTAGTGTAGAGGGTTATGGTAAAGCCATGGTCAGTAGTGTTCCTCTCAGTGGTGTAGAGGGTTATGGTAAAGCCATGGTCAGTAGTGTTCCTCTCAGTGGTGGAGAGGGTTATGGTAAAGCCATGGTCAGTAGTGTTCCTCTCAGTGGTGTAGAGGGTTATGGTAAAGCCATGGTCAGTAGTGTCCCATGACAGATATGACTGTCATGGGACAGTCATATCTGTCATGTCATGGGCTGACAGCTGTGTTGGGTCCTTGGCCATTCCAGCAGACAACAGCAATAACTCCAACAAACATCATCGACATTTTTCAGAGATGAATGATGTGCGACCTACAGATATGAACCATACAGTACTGGGCTGATAGACTGTTAAATCTCTGGAGACTAAACTCCAGGCTGCTTCTGTTTATGATGTTACAAAGACGTTCTCAATTACCTCCACGTTAAAGACACATTCACACCAAAACTGAAGGTCTGGACACCTCAAAGTTTCTTGTTTTACAGGTTTATAGAAAGATCTGGTCCACAACAGCCAAACTATAAATGTTAGTAACACAGATTTGATAAAACACTATCAACCAGAGATGCTGTTATGAGAGAATCTCAGGGCTTCGTTCCTGGAGCAGAAACCAGCGTGGACAGAGTCAAAAACACGTCCTTAAACTGCATTCAAAAGAAAGTATTAGCGAGAGCAACGATTTAGACAATAAGAAGTGCTTCCCATAGAGCTGTCTACAATGTGAGGCTTTGTAACACAAGTGACTGAGGCTAAAAATACCTCAGCCCCCACCCCTGTTTGATTGACAGCCACCATGTGGCACATAGCTGGAGGTGCAACTGATAGCCCTGCGGCAGATTCCCTTAAAAAGACATGGTCACCCAGCTGAGACACCACACTGATGCTATCAGGGGCTATTCTTGGATGGTCCCAAATCACTCCTCCACATTATAACCTTGAAAATGGAAACACAGCAGCTACAGTCCTTTGATAAAAGTACGCTTCAACAAGTTAAAACTTTGAAGCCAGAGAATGAGTCCTACTACTTTAAAGCCCAGTTAGATGGAAAATGTCCAGGTACTGAATCCAGTCAAGTGCCACTCGTGAATGTGAATAGTTAACTACTCCACTAGCCCCCATCTGGATAACCTGTTAATGAACTTAAACCACTTACTTGTATACACAAGGATGCCCAGAAGTGATGGGGCTTGGCCCAGAAGGGGAGTATCTTCAGGAACAATCTCTTTATCCAAAAATTGGTGTAAGAAAATCCAAATGAGAACAGTTGAGCCTCGAAGGAACCCAAAAAAAACAAAACTACACAGTGACCAAGCCGTGTAGTTTTGCTTTTTCCCGACGCAATCCCTACACCCGAGGCAAGGCTGGGAATGCTTTCACTGCTCAGAAGTTACAATACGGTTGAGTTTCTTTTTATACCTTGGGGCTCCACAGCATCATCCCCCCAAGTAGCCACCCTATTGGTCAGTCTACAGGCCTGAAGCATCACGGGAGGTCAGTAGCCATTTTATGCAAGCTCACAGCTGTCACTCACTTTACTTAAAGTCTAGACAGACAGGCAGGCAGGAAAGATAAACTGGTAGACAGACAGGCTGAAGAAAGGAGGGAGCAACACATACTATAGACAGAAACATGAATCAATGGGGCGGGGGGGTGTTAAGACAGAAAAACAAAAAGAGAGAAAGTTAGACAGACTAGCAAAAAGAGTGGCTTAAAGACAGGTGTTAAAGAAAGGAAAGACAGACCGGCTACTGGAAAGCTGAAGATGCTGTTTAGACTCTAAATGAACTCTGACTTGACTTGACTCTAACACTACACTAGATATTACTGAATTGGTTGCATTATCACCAAAGTATGCAAATCCTCTTAAACATGTTTTTTACATCATTGTACACACTTTGCAATGTACCTGGAGCTGGTCCCAGGATGCTGCAGCGCAGCTGCCCACTGCTCCTATACCACAGGATGGGTAAACGCAGAGGACACACTCCCTGTAACCGCACAACTTCACAATGATAAAATAAAGTGGCTTTCTTCCCTTTGTTCCATTTCCATAATGTTCCAGCTCCTGTCAGTGTTTCTGTGAAATGCTTTTCTCAAAGTAACTTGTAGTTTATTATATTTGATCTAACCTACGGTCTCACTTCCTGGTTCGGTAACTGCAAAGCCACCGAACAGCACCAGCTGAACAGGACAGTGAAGACAGCTAGCAAGATCATTTGTGCCCCTCCATCCTTCCTGTTGGAGATTTACCATCAACGCTGTGTTCACAGAGCCTCCAGCACCATTAAGGACCTCCACCCTCCTTCTCACAACCTGTTGTCCCTCCTGCCGTCTGGGAGGAGCGACAGGAGCATCTGTGCTACACCCAGCAGAATGCTAAAGAGCTTCTACCCACAAGCAGTCAGGATCATTAACAAACTGTGCCCCCCCCCGGGTCATGCCCATCCATCTACCCTCTACCCCCCCCCCATCAGTGGTGGTCGCTCGTTGACAGACACCGGCTGTCAACATTTAAACTGAAATGGCACTTGAATGGGCCGTGTTGATAATTGTGCTTTTTAGTTTTGTTCTCTCCGTTTTTATGCTTTTAGTGGCATCGTTTTGGGGAAGGTTTGGATGTGTATTTTTTTATCTTCTCTGTTGTACTGCTGTGGGCTGGGAGAAACCACATTTCGTTTTTATTTATGTGCACGGGTACATAATGAAAATGACAATAAACTGAATATTGAATCTATCTATCTATCTATCTATCTATCTATCTATCTATCTATCTATCTATCTATCTATCTATCTATCTATCTATCTATCTATCTATCTGTCCGTCCGTCCGTCCGTCCGTCTGTCCATCCATCTATCCATCCATCCATCCATCCATCCATCTATCTATCTATCTAGCTAGCTATGCTGATGAGCCAAAACATTATGACCACTCACGGGCGAACCGAATAATGGTGATCATCTCCAAGCAAGGGCAGGTGTCAAGGTCTGGCTAAATTTGATGGTACGTGAACAATCAGTTCTCGTAGTCAACGTGTGGGATGCAGGAGAAATGGGGAGGAGTGAAGACCTGAGCAACTTTGACCAGGGCCACATTGTGACGGCCAGGTGACCGGTTGAGAGCACCTGTGAAACGGCAAGGCTTGTGGGGGCTCCCGGCCAGCAGCGGCCAGCACCTGCCTGCCGCCAGTGGTCCGAGGAGGGACAAACCCCAAACTGTCTGCAGGGTGCTGGGAGCCCAAGGCTCGCTGATGAGCGAGGGCAATGGAGGCTATCCCGTTCTATCCGAGCCAATAGAAGGTCCGCCGTGGCACACGTCACAGAACTGTTAACGGTGGTCGTGGGAGGAACACGTCACAACAGCGCATGGCGCCTTACTGCATGTGGGGCTGCTGCGTAGCCACCGAGCGGTCAGAGTGCCGTGGTTTCCTCTGTCCCCCGTGGGAAGCACCTGCGATGGAACACGTTCACCTGGTCTCACGAGTCCCGTTCTCTTTCAGATCACGTGGCTGGCCGTGTACGCGCACACTCTTTACCCGGGGAAGTGATGGCACCAGCATGCACCGCGGCAAGATGACCAACCGCTGGGCGGAGTGTGATTCTCTGGGGAATGTTCTGCTGGGGAAGACCGGCTCCGGCCATTTCTGTGGACGTCCATTTGTAACATGGCGCCTACCTAACGTTGTTGCAGACCGTGACGTGCGGTGAGGTGGGTGGCTGGTGAGCCGCTGACTGTTTCAGAGTCAGATTTACACATATACTGTAGCGGATTCGGGGGACCACGCAACCGCAGGAAGTGCCGCGGCCGGGAAGCGAACCCGCACCGCCCGCACCGCAGGAGACGTCGCTAACCGCTGGACTGAAGGGTCAGACCCGCCAGCCAGCGGCCAGCGTGTCCTCTTATCCATGCACGTTACACTATGAACCCAATATCGTAGCTTCTATTCACCCTTCATTTGGCAAGCCAGACAACGCAGCGGATGTCTCCACATGTCTAGCTAATAACCCTTCATCTTTCTCAGCAAAAGCAAGCGGTGGTTCTACATAGTTGCCACGATTAGAAGAGCTTGTACTCTCGCCGTTACCACGGACTGCCGGCTGCTGCTGCTCGGCTGGGAGCAGCTTGCTGCATGAATGAGGTCTTGTAAAGCCTCCCGGCCGGGTTTCCTTTACCTTAGTACTGTGGACGGAAGTTCTTAGTCTCCGCTGTTCACCCAAAGCCAGATCTGTTCTTGAGGATCCAAAAGCTTTCATAGCAACTTGGCTTTAGTGGATCTTTCATGTTTGCTGAGGCTTCTTGGTAGATTTTCAGTCACCAAACCCCTGCCGCGTTAGTTAGTCCAGACACGACCGCGTGTTGAGGACAAAAGAGCGGGAAAGCAGAAAAGGCGGGTTCCGGTAGCCCCGCCACACCGCCAGGCTTGTCGGGTGCTCCACCACCACCGCTCCGTTTGAAAAGAGCGGCTTATCTTCCGTGCCGTTGTTTGAAGCCAACCTTCTAGCTGCTCCGGCGGCATGGGTCCCCCATGATCTATCACTTCGCTTTCTGACTGAAAGTCCAGTTTTGAGAGACTTTTGAGCTCAGATAGAGAATCTATCTACCATTGTTGCAGTCAGAATTTGTTTCCAAAATAAACGAACCGCTGTACTGAACTTGACTCTGCGTTAAAGCAGCGCAACAGCAGAAGAAGAAAGCGTCCTGTAACCCCGTGGGCTCACGCATACGCCCCCTTCAGTGAGGCAGAGGTACTGGCTGCCTCATCTCGTGCTTTTTCAGCGCGGTTTTCTGTAAGATCAGCGAGACTACATATGTTATACACATACATGAAATACATGAACTATTTTAAGGAAAGTGAGGACATATATAATAAACGTGTCTACAAACATGACGTTGGTGACACACAGTGAGAAAGCGAAAGGCACGCGCTCAACCCAGTTTGTGAGGGATTGCGCAATCCGAGGTGAGGCTCCACCCCTCGCTGCCTCAACTCGCGTATCTCCTCTCTAATTGAACAGGAAATATGCAAATTCGGCGATTTGATAGTAAAAATTATTTAAATTATTGGAATTGTACATAGATTACATTTATAGCACAGATCAGTAGACAAATATTAATATTTATTTTATTTTATCATCATTTGTTTTTTCTTTTCATGGTGAAAGGTGAGGCTCTGCCTCCCCTGCCTCCCCTGACCGCACGTCCCTGGTTGCAGACCAGGTACAGCCCTTCATGGCCGTGGTATTCCCTGTTGGCAGTGGCCTCTTCCCTCAGCAGGATCATGTGCCCTGCCACACTGCACCCACTGTTCAGGACTGGTTTGAGGAACGACATGAAATGTTCAAGGTGTTGCCCTGGCCTCCAAATTCTCCAGATCTCCATCTGATTGAGCACCTTTGGGATTTGCTAGCCCAACAAATCCAATCCACAGAAGCTCCACCTCACAACTTACGGGACTTGAAGGATCCGCTGTTAATGTTTTGGTGCCAGATGCCTCAGGATACCTTCAGGGGTCTTGCAGGTCAGCGCTGCTTTGGCGGCACAGAGGACCAACAGCATATAGGCAGGTGGTCATAATGTTTTGGCTCATCCGTGTGTGTGTGTGTGTGTGTGTGTGTGTGTGTGTGTGTGTGTGTGTGTGTGTGTGTGTGTGTGTGTGTGTGTGTGTGTGTGTGTGTGTGTGTGTGTCCCATCACATCCTGACTCATTTTCCTGAATGTGGCCGATCCCTCGGTTAGGCTCGAACCAACGGAAGAATTCCTCAGTGTTATTCACCCCAATAAATACTAAATCTGCACTGTCAGTAAACCAGAAACTAACAGAATTCTGAAATGTTTCTATCATAATCCAAATAAAGTCACAGTTAAACTGAGGGAAAAACTAAAAGGCTAAAAAATCCCCTGAAACGGAATAATTTAGTCCCATTTGAGTCCCCTGTTGTAATCAATGAATTAAACTTGGACGCAGACGCACTCCCAAGTGCTCTGCATGTAATTTCTTCAAAATCCTCTCTGGTTCTCTGAAGACTCACATCTGTTGTTGTTGTTTTTGTTTTTTTAAAGTTTTTATTGAGTTTCTTTAAGGACAATTAATAAAGATAAAGTACAAAAGACCCCAAAAAAACAAAAAACGAAAAAACATAAACAAGAACTAAAACAGCAACGACTTAAAAGCACAGCATCATCTCCGCAGCGTTCGTGACATCGATGCTTCAAAAGTCGGTCAGGACTTCCTCAGCCCTGGGGAGGAGTCACCAAGTGACCCATTCTACAACTCAAAGCTGGAAACCAAAAAAAGTTCCTGTGGCATAAACAAAGCACAAATAAGAGCTAGGCTGGAGACACCATGGCAGCATCAACAGTACCAACCTAGAAATCACACCAGATCATTTCTAAGATGTTCAATTCCAAGACCACGTAATTGTAACAGTGGTGCCAACAGACAGTGGACTCAAATGCACAACTCACACAAGGGAGGTAGAATAAACGTTTTTACTGAAGATGGGTTCGGTACACAGTAAATCGTCCAAAAGACAGGCACAGGTATCCAATAGACGTTAGGCTATGGCAGAGTCCAAAACACAGAAGCTTAGTCAAAACCGGTCCAGTACACAGGAAGAGGTGTCCAAAATGTTAGGCAAAAGCAGATTCAAAACAAAGGAACTGGTCGGAATATTACTCAGGAACACGCGGAGGTAAAGAGCTGGAACGCTTCGATACGGCGCTACAAAGACGAACTGGAAGAATAAGGGTGATGTGCAGAACTGTAGCAACTACAGAGGTATAAAGTTGATCAGCCACAGCATTCAATTCCATTTTTTATTGTCACTAAAAACAATGTGCAGGCACATGTTAAAAATGAAATGAGGGCTGTGGCTTCACCAAACAGTGCAAGACAGACCCAGACAAACACAGCGAACACAGTATAAGATATACACACATGAAGACCAAAACCTAAAAATAAGTTAAAAGAGAGCTGGAGTACAAAATATTTAAAAATATCTACAGACATTCAGTGGGTGGCCAGGTTCAGGTGGGCAACAGCTTGGTGAAAGAGGCTGTTTCTGAGCCTGGTAGTGTGGGCTCTGAGGCTCCTGTAGCGCCTCCCAGAGCGCAGGGGGGAGAACAGTCCATGGTTGGGGTGGGTGGGGTCTCTGCTGATGCTCAGACCCCTTCGAAGGCAGCGTTTGTGATAAATGTCTTTTATGGCTGGGAGCTGGGTACCGGTGATATGCTGGGTCGCCTTGATGATCCGCTGCAGAGCTTTCTGGTCTACTGAGGTGCAGTTGCCGTACCACACTGAGATGCAGATGGTCAGGATGCTCTCTATGGTGCAGTGGTAGAAGTTGGGGAGAATTTTGGGGGGTAGACGGGCGCTCCTCAGCCTCCTCAGGAAATACAGGCATTGTTGGGCCTTTTTCACAAGGGCCTGGGGGTTTAATGTCCAGGAAAGGTCCTCGCTGATGTGGACTCCAAGAAATTTAAAGCTGGAAACACACTCCACTTCCACTCCATTGATGTGTATGGGGGAGTGGCTGCAGCTTCTAGACCTCCTGAAGTCCACAATCAGCTCCTTTGTCTTCTGCACATCGAGGACAAGATTGTTGGTAGTACACCATGATGTGAGGGGCTCAATCTCGTCTCTGTAGGCCATCTCGCCATTGTTGGTGATACGGCCAATGACTGTGGTGTCATTTGCAAACTTAACTATAACATTTGGGGGGTGAGTTGGCAGGCAGTCGTGGGTGAAGAGGGAGAAAAGGAGGGGGCTCAGAACACAGCCTTGAGGGGCACCTGTGCTGAGGGTCAGGGTGGAGGAGGAGTGGTCACCTAACCTAACAGACTGAGGTCTGTTGGTCAGGAAGTCCAGGGTCCAGTTACAGAGGAAGGGGTTGAGGCCAAGGGAGAGGAGTTTGGTGGTTAGTTCGGCGGGGATGATAGTGTTGAAATCTATAAACAGCATCCGGATGTATGTGTCGTTAAGTTCAAGGTGGGTCAGAGCAACGTGCAGGGCAGTGGCAATGGCATCCTCAGTAGACCTTTTGGGACAGTAGGCGGACTGATGTGGGTCGAATGTGGGGGGGGGGTAATATTTTTGATGTGAGCCAGAACCAGTCTCTCAAAGCACTTCATGGCAATGGGGGTGAGTGCTATGGGTTGGTAGTCATTCAGACATGTGGATGTTGGTTTCTTGGGGACAGGAATGATGGAGGTGGTCTTAAAGCATGCCGGGACTTTAGATTGGGACAGTGAGAGGTTAAATACAGGTGTGAAAACCTCAGCCAGCTGGTCGACACATTCCCGGTAGACCCAACCCGGTATGCCGTCTGGTCCAGCAGCCTTCCGTGTGTTCACTCTGTGCAGTGATTCTCTGACCTCTGCGACTGATAGAGTGAGCCCCTGGTTTTCTGGGTGGCTGGGAATCTTTGTGGCCGGGTCAGTATTGTCCTTGTCGAAGCGGGCATAGAAATGATTTAGCTTGTCTGGCAGGGAGGCATCATGGACAGTGGGACCGCTATTGGAGCTTTTGTAGTCTGTGATGGACTGAATGCCTTGCCACATTCGCCGAGGATCAGAGTTATTGTGAAAGTGGTCCTCTATTCGTAGGGAATATTTATGTTTGGCTGTTCTGATGCCCTTTTTGAGGTTGGATCTGGCTGCGCTGTAGGCTTCACAGTTACCTGACGTGAACGCTGCATCCCGGACTTTCAGCAGCTGCTGAAAGTCCGGGATGACCTCACTGGTCATCCAGCATTTCTGGTTTGGAAAGGTGCAGATTGATTTTTTTTGTTGTGACACTCTCAGTGCAAAAGTTAATGTAGGCAAGTGTGGCAGATGTCTGTTCATTAATATCTATATGGGAGCCATGGGTAGCTGAATGTGCAAAAATACTCCAGTCTGTGTTGTCAAAACAGTCCTGGAGTTCAGAGACTGCTCCTTCTGGCCAGACAGTGATTGTCTTTACTGCTGGCTCGACCCGTTTTATTAGGGGTTTGTAGGCTGGGACCAGGAACAGGCAGAGGTGGTCAGAATGCCCCAGATGAGGGCAGGGAGTAGCTTTGTATGAGTCCTTGATGTTTGTATAGAGATGGTCCAGGGTGTTTTGTCCCCTAGTGGGGCAGGAGACATGCTGATGGAATTTGGGCAATACAGCCCTGAGGTTAGCCTGATTAAAGTCACCACCTATGATAAAGGCATTGTCCGGGTGTTTGGTCTGTTGTCTGCTGATGGCACATTGTCACATGAAGATATGGGAAAGAGTAGTGGAATCTAGGTTAAGAAGAGAGGGGATGATAAGCAAGCAACAGTATGGTTTCATGCTAAGCAAGAGCACTACAGATGCGATGTTTGCTTTGAGAGTGTTGATGGAGAAGTACAGAGAAGGTCAGAAGGAGTTACGTTGTGTCTTTGTGGACTTAGAGAAAGCATACGACAGGGTACCAAGAGAGGAGGTGTGGTATTGTATGAGGCAGTCGGGAGTGGCAAAGATGTAATAATAATAATAATAATAATAATACAAGTACCTAGGAGTGAATGAAGGAGATGGCATACAACACTCAACCATGAAGGAGAAGATCCGGAAAGACTACCACAGGAGAGTGTGTATGGTACTGAAGAGCGAACTCAATGCGGCTAACAGAATTGAAGCTCTCAACACCCTAGCGATACCTGTAGTGACGTACAGCTTCAACATCATCAGTTGGAAACTGAACGACATCAAGAGACTCGACACCAAAACAAGAAAGATGCTGACCATGGAGAACATGCACCACCTGAAAGCAGATGTCAACAGGCTGTACCTACCAAGAGCTTCAGGAGGACGAGGCCTAGTCCAACTCGAACTGACCTTCAAGACTACCACTATCGGGCTGGATGCATACCTCCCCTTCTCCGAATAGTAAAACATCAGATCTACTCCACCAATAAAGAAGCTGCACAATTCAAGAAGGAGCTTGATGTCCCAGAAACCCCACCAACAGAAAATGAGGCAACTACCATCTACGTCAAACGAGTGAAGCAGAAGGCAAAACACCATGGCCAGCGGCAACTGCAAAAAACCTGGGAGGACAAAGCAATGCACGGGAAGTACCCAAAAAGAATGAAAGATGCAGATGTGGACCAACGAAAACACACCAGTGGCTGTGGAGCACCGGGCTGAAAGCAGAGACGGAGGGCCTGATAATCCCTGCACAAGACCAGAGCCTGGCAACCAGATCCTATCACCATCGCATAATCAAAGATGGAACAGACCCAAAATGCAGAATCTGTGGAATGTATGAAGAAACCATCGACCACATTGTCTCAGGCTGCCAGAACTGGCAAAGATGGAGTACATGTACAGGCACAACAAGGCAGCAGCATACCTGCACTGGAAGATCTGCAGGAGTTACAAGATCAAGACGACTGAGAAGTGGTACGAACACCAGCCAAAAACGGTCACTGAAAACAATGATGACACCATCCTCTGGGACACGCCCATCCACACTGACAGAGAGATAAAAGCCAACAAGCCCGACATCGTTATTAGGGACCGGAAGCAAAAGAGGTGCATGCTCATCGACATGGCAACACCATCCGAAAAAAACACCTCAGTGAAAGTCACAGAGAAGCTGACCAAGTACAAAGACCTGGAGACTGAAACCAACAGGATGTGGGGAATGAAGACCGAAACAACACCAGTGGTCATTGGAGCTCTAGGACTCATGAAGAAGGGAATGAAAAAATTCACCAACCTCTCTCAAGCAACATCAAAATCCATGCGGTCCAGAAGATCGCCCTACTTGGAACAGCCCACATATTATGACGAGTACTGTCAATCAAGTGACATCTGCCCTACAGTGCCTCAGGTCCATAGTTTGGACCCAGCTCTACAGGATGAAACAGGAAACACGAACGAAATAATAATAATAATAATGATAATAATAATACATTTTATTCAATGGCACCTTTCGTGTCACTCAAGATCACCTTACATCATAAACAATAAAGCAGTAAAAAAATCATTGCAATCAACAATAAAACACACATAAGCAACAGAGCATAGCTCAGCAAGGTGTGAAATCAACATGAAGCGGATGCAGTTAATTTAAAGAGAGTAAGCTAGTTTAAAAGGATGGGTTTAAGAGCAGTTTTTAATTCTGTAATCCAGTCCAGTATGCAGACGTGACAGGTAAGGAGTTCCAGAGTTTGGGTGCAGCATAGGAGAAAGCCCTCGCAACCATTGTGCTGAGGTTGATGACTGGTAGTGTCAATAGACCTGCTGATGAAGAACGGAGGGAGCGAGAGGGGGTGTAAAAGGGAAGGAGGTCTGTGAGATAACAGGGGATAGATTATGAAGAGCTTTAACTGTTAATACAATTTTAAAGTTAGTTCGCTGTGACACAAGAAGCCAGTGTGACCGTGTACTAATCTCTCCTTCAGAATTCTGGATGAGTTGAAGTCGGTGAATAACATTGTTGGGGATGCCTGCCAGGATCGCATTGCAGTAGTCAGTACTTGATGTGAGCAGAGCATCGACTAAGACTTCCCTTACAGTGTTGTGTTAAAGTAGGGTGTAGATGTTTCACCGATGGAGAAAGCCAATCTGGGAGACATTGTTCATTTGACTACGTAGGAGTGGTGCAGTACATGTATGAGGGAAGTGTGACAGTGGTGAGGTGTGCGGTAGGAATGACAGATGGATTCAAGGTGGAGGTGAGATTACATCAAGGATCGGCTCTCTGCCCTTTGTTGTTTGCAATGGTGATGGACAGGTTGACGGACGAGATCAGGCAGGAGTCTCCGTGGACTATGATGTTCGCAGATGACATTGTGATCTGTAGTGAGAGTAGGGTGCAGGTTGAGGAGACTAAAGAGGAGGTTTATGGATGTGGTGCGAGAGGACATGCAGGTGGTTGGTGTGACAAAAGAAGACGCAGAGGACAGGAAGAAATGGAAATGGTTTAGTCTGGTCTGGTTTGATTTTGTCTGGTCTTGTTTGGTTTAATCTGTTTTGGTTTGGTTTGGTCTGGTCTGGTCTGGTTTGGTTTGATCTGGTCTGGTTTGGTTTTGCCTGGTCTGGTCTAATCTGGTGTGGTTTGGTTTGGTATGGTCTGCTCTGGTTTAGTCTCATCTTGTCTGGTTTGGTCTGGTGTTATTTGGTTTGATCTGGTTTGGTATGGTCTGGTTTGGTTTTGCCTGGTCTGGTCTAATCTGGTGTGGTTTGGTTTGGTATGGTCTGCTCTGATTTAGTCTCATCTTGTCTGGTTTGGTCTAGTTTGATTTGGTTTAGTTTGATTTGGTTTGGTCTGGTGTTATTTGGTTTGATCTGGTTTGGTATGGTCTGGTTTAGTCTTGCCTGGTCTGGCTTGTTCTGGTCTTGTCTCGTCTTGGTTTGGTCTGGTCTGGTTAGGTTTAGTTTGGTCCAGTTTGGTTTATTCTCATCTGGTATGGTCTGGTTTGGTTTGGTTTGATATGTTTTAGTCTGGTTTGGTATGGTCTGGTTTTGTTTGGATTGTCTGCTCTAGTTTGGTTTGAGTTGGTCTAGTCTTTTTTTAGTTGCTCTGGTTTGATTTGAACTGGTCTGGTCTGGCTTGGCTTGTTCTGGTCTTACTTGGTTTGGACTGGTTTGCTTGGGTTTGGCCTAGTCTTGTTTTTTCTGGTCAGGTTTAATTTTGTCTTGTCTGGTTGGTCTTGTTTGATCCAGTCTTGTTTGGTCTGGTCTGGTTCTGTTTGGTCCGGTTTGGTTTGATCGGGTCTGGTCTGGTTTGGTTTGGTCTGCTTTGATTTCGTCTGGTTTTGTTCTGTCTGATCTGGTTTGCTTCCGTTCGGTCTGGTTTGGGCTGGTCTGGTTTGGTTTGATTTAGTCTGATTTGGTCTGGTATGACTGGTCAACAATGGCTGAATGTTACTGGTGAATTACTGGTATAGTTTACTGGTAGCAGATTAACAGATGTTTTGGACGTTTTTGGTCTGTTTTGAATTTGTCTGGTCTGGTCTGCTTTGTTCTGGTCTGGTTTTATTTGGTCTGGTCCTTTTTGGTTTAGTTTGGTTTGGTTTGGTCTGGTTTGTTCTTGTCTGGTTTGATTTGGTCTAGTCTTGTTTGGTTTATTCTGTTTTGGTTTTGGTCTTGTTTGGTCTGGCCTGGTCTGGTCTGGTCTGATCTGATCTGGTGTGATTTGGTTGGTTATGGTCTGCTCTGGTTTAGTCGCGTCTGGACTGGTTTAGTTTGATTTGGTCATTTGATTTGATTTGGTCTGGTGTTGTTTGGTTTGATCTGGTTTATTCTGGTCTGGTTTAGTCTGTCTGGTCTGGCTTGTTCTGGTCTGGTCTCATCTGGTTTGGTTTGGTCTGGTTTGTTCTTGTCTGGTTTGATTTGGTCTAGTCTTGTTTGGTTTATTCTGTTTTGGTTTTGGTCTTGTTTGGTCTGGCCTGGTCTGGTCTGGTCTGATCTGATCTGGTGTGATTTGGTTGGTTATGGTCTGCTCTGGTTTAGTCGCGTCTGGACTGGTTTAGTTTGATTTGGTCATTTGATTTGATTTGGTCTGGTGTTGTTTGGTTTGATCTGGTTTATTCTGGTCTGGTTTAGTCTGTCTGGTCTGGCTTGTTCTGGTCTGGTCTCATCTGGTTTGGTTTGGTTTGTTCTGGTTAGGTTTGATTTGCTCCGGTCTGGATTTGTTTGGTTTGGTCCAGTTTGGTTTAGTCTTGTCTGGCGTGGTTTGGTTTGGTCTGTTTTGGTTTATCTGGTTTAGTCTGGTCTGGTCTGCTTTGGTTTTGACTGGTTTGATTTGTTTTGATTGGTCTGCTTGTTTGGTTTGATTTGGTCTGGTCTTGTTTTAGTTGGTCTGGTTTGGTTTGATCTGGTCTGGCTTGGCTTGGTTTGGTCTAGTCTGGTTTTGTTTTGTCTGGTGATGGCCTGGTGGCCTGTCCAGGGTGTCCCCCCACCTGCCGCCCAATGACTGCTGGAATAGGCTCCGGCATCCCCGCGACCCTGAGAGCAGGATAAGCGGTTCAGTTAATGGATGGATGGATGGTCTGGTTCTGTTTGGTCCGGTTTGGGCTGGTCTGGCTTGATTTGGTCTGGTTTGGTTAGGTCCGGTCTGATTATTTTTATTTTTTTTTACATGTTGATGCTGGTCAAGTGGCTTGGTTCCTGGGCTGTTTCGGTGGCATCTGGACACTACTTGGCATCCTGCACATCATGTTCTTCATACATTTTACAAGTCCATTATAATTGTGTTATCCTCTTTCAGTGTCGTATTGTGTAAGTTGTGTAAACACAACATCATTGCACACTGTGCGTCTTGGGAGAGAGATCCTTCTCTGTTGCTCTCCCTGAGGTTTCTCCCTATTTTTTCTCTCTGTTAAAGGTTTTAGGGAGTTGTTCCTTATCCGAAGTGAGAGTCTCAGCACAGGATGTTGTGTTGCTGTAAAGCCCCCTGAGGCACATTTGTAATTTGAGATATTGGGCTACACAAATAAAATTGACTTGACTTGACTGGTACAAGACTGACTGATGGTGTTATTCTTATGAAGCAGTGTGAATACATACTGAGTCAGGTATTCTGTTCTAAAACACTTAACCTTTATCCAAAGGAGTTGAATCAAGTGCAACTGGACTTGAATCAAGTTGAATCTGGATTCAACTCCTTTGGATAAGCATGGCCTGGATGAATGAGAACATTCACAGACACTTAACCTTTACTTTACTACCAAGCTAGTTGTACGCTTTACAAGCACTGTTTGAGCACGTGACGTGCAAGCTGAGAGGCTTGTTTGTTGAAAATGCTTAATGTGCTCTAGAATACTGATGTGATGTACATGCTGTGTACACTGTTAAGTGTATAATGTGTATTTTGTTAATATTAAATATCATTCCCTTGCAAGGAGAGGCTAAAATTATCGCTGCTGCAGAGAAGTGGAGGATAAAGCAGAGGCAGTTTGGAGCTCAGGTTACCGAGTCGACTCAGTCCTCCATCAGGAAGATCACACAGGCTTAGCATTTAATGGACTCCGATAAAGTCTAAATGGGTCCCTGTGACTCCAGTTATAAATAGGAACAGATATCCGTTGTGCAGTTCCTGCACTGCTCACTGCAGAAACATCAGCTCCTGCGCTGCTCACTGTAGAAACAGCACAGTAGAAACACCACTGTAGAAACACCACAGTAGAAACACCACAGTAGAAACACCAGTGTAGAAACATCACAGTAGAAACACCACAGTAGAAACACCACTGTAGAAACACCAGTGTAGAAACACCACTGTAGAAACACCAGTGTAGAAACACCACAGTAGAAACAGCACAGTAGAAACACCACAGTAGAAACACCAGT